>NW_020863246.1:0-12223 GCF_003713205.1 Coffea eugenioides | reverse complement strand
ACTCGACCTAAATGAATGTGAAATTTACAATGTTTGAATGATTATATGTGCATGAATGTAAGCCTGATGGCTGAACTGGGCTCTACCCTTCGTTACCGATCGACTCGAGCCAGAAGCGGACTCGGTCGGGCGATTTGGTAACCCTGGGTGAATGATTGGTATACTCGAGTATTACCTTGTAGTCTGGTGGAGCCTGGCCATCGTCCAGGAGGGGGCGAATGAAATGAATGAACGATTGTCAATGCAAATGAAGGGTTTTTACTTATCAAAATGGATTTTCAAATGATTGGAGATATAAGGGAATGAAAGGAGAATGAACGAATGAATGAATGAATGGCTCCCTGTAAGCGCGTGTCCTTTTAATGAATGTGTGATTATCGCTTTATATTGTACATGTACTTGAATTATTGGTTATTTATGGTTAATGCATTAAACTTATTGTTTGATTATGTGTTCGGAACTTAATTGAGCTTTTAGCTCATCCCTTTAGTTTTGTTTTCCTTAACAGGGGAAGGCGAGCAAGGACGAGAGATTGGTGTAGACTAGCCTAGACTAGTTTCAGATTTTTGTAATGGTTCTCGCCCTACCTTTCGGCACGGGCTGGATGTATGAAGGATTGAGAACCTTCGTATATTCGGTGTTTGTACTCCCTTTTGAGACAGCAATGTATATAAGTTTCACTTTAAGTTTTGGATTGTTATTTCGTTTGATCTTGTGGTTTTATTTCGGACTTGATTGAGGTATGACTGAGTCCCGGCGAGAGCTGGGCAGGCGGTCCGCCGAACCCTTTGGTTCGCCTTAGGGTAAGGTGGGGCTGTCACAGTTGGTATCAGAGCCAGGTTCGCGTGGTCTCTGCGCGGAGTGAGCTTGGGCTAAGTGGTGAATAAGTATGAAGGGCAAAGTGTCGTTTGAGCATAAGTTATGAATCATGAATTGTTATAGGCCTCAAATGGATCTTATGATATTTGAGGATAATAAATAGGTACGTCAGGTAGGAATCTCGATTGTAGATAGTTTACTCTTGGGACTGGCCAGCTCGAGATGTGAATTGTCTTATTTCGGATTCTCGTGCCCGAGTACTCTAGAGTTGAGGCGATGCTAAGTATGTGAGATTTGCATTTTGGGAACATGAACAGGCTTTGTTTGGCTAGAATGACGTACAAGAGCACGGAGTTTAGTACTATTAGAAGTGAGTGGCAGACGACGGTTTATTTTCCTTAGATGACGACATTGTTTTTCCTTTTGATTCGGCCTATTTGTAACAACAGGGACGCTGTTTGGTTATTTGTGTATATGATACCTGCACTAAGTTAGTGGCATAGTGGATATTAAGTTAGAAACAATGGGTTAATTACCTTGGACCAAGTAAGTTTATAGTGGTAGGCCTTTAGTTTTAGTATTCATTAGAAGCCCTTAGCTATACACCATCGAATTACCCAAAGCATGACCCATCTCTGTTTTTGCTTTGCTATTAATGACTTAGCTTCTAAAGTTGTAGGACATAATACAAACAACAAGCCAACACCAGCAGCTAGCGTTGAGCTTGAGGAAAGGAAGCAGGCGGCAATGACGTGGCTGGAGAAGAAGAGAGGTAAAAAGAAAGAAAGAAAGAGAATCATTGGGGTTATTCATCCAACCTTGCTTGCAACCAACCAAGGGAACTTTGTTGGAGAGTTGGAGCTCAAGGATACATCTCCTCAAGTAAGTTTCTGTCACCAAAGCTGGTCGTTGGTTTGGCTCATGAACTTGTACTGATTTTGTTTCTTTTGGTGAATTGATGACCAAGCTTGTGATATATGATGAATTGTTGGGTGAATTTCTGTGTTTCATGCTCTCAGAGAATACGGAGCTAGGAGTTATGATTAAGGTTTGAGGTAAACAGTTTCTAACTCTTGTTCTTGTGGATTTAAACTTAGAATGAATGATTGGAGTTGAATCTAACTAGCTGGACTTTGATTTGAATGCTGGAAATTCGTTGATTGGAGTCGGAATTTAAATAACTTCGTTATTGCTTTTCTGTTTCAAAGATTTCTGTCCGAATTTAGTCTGAAATTAGAACATGTTGGGAGCTGAATTAGCCTTAGAACAAAACATGGAAGTTGTAGATAATTGAGTGCAGAGTATGCCTGCAAATTTTGAGCTCAATCGGAGCAGGGTATCTTGTGAAATGACAAAATTGCCCCTGCTACCCAGTTTCTGTCAAAAATGATAATCAGCCTCTGTAAGTGGTTAGTTTGACTAGGAATATTACCGAATTGGTTGTTGATGTCTTCTTAAGAATTATAGCCTTATATCTTAGCTTTCAAATGGCTTTGGAGTTACCTGAATCGGAGTTGTGTGTACTGAGATATGATTGAGTGAATCAGGACTGCTAGTTGAATTTCACAGTGAGCTTCGAAATGGAAATCTGGTGTTGTTTTTGTAAATTTGACCCTGTTAGGCGGTGAGATGGACTAGTAGTCTTCTTCAAAGTTAATCCCTCTGTTTTGGCTTGCGAACGGTATAACTGTTCCTTCAATCCAATAGCGTAGTTCAGTATGTACGATATACGCTAAGTAGCGGTGAATTCTGCTTTCTTGGTTTCTTAGCTTAAAGTCATTCGAGTCATTTTCCTAGCTAAATCTTGTACTTGAATGACTTTGAGCCTATTGAACGGCTGTTGTGATGAATTTATATTGTGTATAACTTTGGGATTGATTGAGGAAAATAATGAAGCCATAAATGGCTGGAAAATAGGTAAATACAAAGGGCGTGCTGCCCAAATTTACACTCGAGGATTAGGTAACGATTTGAGAACGAATATCATATGAACCATCTAGGATATTTGCGTCTTCTTTTATCGAGGTATATAAGTTCGAATCTGGCCGAAACTTGTACACTTGGAAAAATGAAATTTACGACTAATAGAAATACGTTTTCTTCATTTCTTCGACTCAAATGGATATTTCAAAGTTTTACGAGCGAGCATAAGTTTTCCAAATATTTTGCTCATGTCCTTTGGTTTAAATGTACTCTTTTCGCTTCCAAAATCATATTTATACTTTGTACTAGTAGTATTTGAATTGTCTTCGATTCACCTAACTTTTGCTGGAGGAAATGTAATATTTTCTCTGGATTAACCTTAGGGTTCATCGGTATTTGAGAGTGTTACCCGAAAAGATATTCTAGACGTTATTTCACCTTAATAGGTGAGTGTTCCTTGTTTGTTATAATTTCATTGACTATGTGGCTTGTTCTTGATTATATGACTTGTTATGAATGAATGGTAACATGTTAGATGTTTTCAATGATTGCTTAAAAAGCGTTTTCTAGGCGAGTGTGTACTTTATCGCACTCGACCAAAATGAATGTGAAATTTACAATGATTGAATGATTATATGTGCATGAATGTAAGCCTGATGGCTGAACTGGGCTCTGCCCTTCGTTACCGATCGACTCGAGCCAGAAGCGGACTCGGTTGGGCGATTTGGTAACCCTGGGTGAATGATTGGTATACTCGAGTATTACCTTGTAGTCTGGTGGAGCCTGGCCATCGTCCAGGAGGGGGCGAATGAAATGAATGAACGATTGTCAATGCAAATGAGGGGTTTTACTTATCAAAATACATTTTCAAATGATTGGAGATATAAGGGAATGAATGAATGAATGGCTCCCTGTAAGCACGTGTCCTTTTAATGAATGTGTGATTATCGCTTTATATTGTACATGTTCTTGAATTATTGGTTATTTATGGTTAATGCATTAAACTTATTGTTTGATTATGTGTTCGGAACTTAATTGAGCTTTTAGCTCATCCCTTTAGTTTTGTTTTCCTTAACAGGGAAAGGCGAGCAAGGACGAGAGATCGGTGTAGACTAGCCTAGACTAGTTTCAGATTTTTGTAATGGTTCTCGCCCTACCTTTCGGCACGGGCTGGATGTATGAAGGATTGAGAACCTTCGTATATTCGGTGTTTGTACTCCCTTTTGAGACAGCAATGTATATAAGTTTCACTTTAAGTTTTGGATTGCTATTTCGTTTTATCTTGAGGTTTTATTTCGGACTTGATTGAGGTATGACTGAGTCCCGGCGAGAGCTGGGCAGGCGGTCCGCGAACCCTTTGGTTCGGCTTAGGGTAAGGTGGGGCTGTCACAGTTGGTATCAGAGCCAGGTTCGCGTGGTCTCTGCGCGGAGTGAGCTTGGGCTAAGTGGTGAATAAGTATGAAGGGCAAAGTGCTCGTTTGAGCATAAGTTATGAATCATGAATTGTTATAGGCCTCAAATGGTTCTTATGATATTTGAGGATAATAAATCGGTACGTCAGGTAGGAATCTCGATTGTAGATAGTCTACTCTTGGGACTGGCCAGCTCGAGATGTGAATTGTCTTATTTCGGATTCTCGTGCCCGAGTACTCTAGAGTTGAGGCGATGCTAAGTATGTGAGATTTGCATTTTGGGAACATGAACAGGCTTTGTTTGGCTAGAATGAGTACAAGAGGTCAACGGACGTTTAGTACGAATAGAAAGTGACGTGAGAGACCGAACGGGGTTATTTACCTTAGACTGGGACGACATTGTCTTTTCTTTTGATTCGCCCTTATATTGTAACAACATGACGCTAGTTTGTGTATTTGTGTATATGATTACCTGACTAAGTTAGTGCATTAAGTGGATATTAAGTTAGTAAACCAATGGGTTAATTACATTGGATCAAGTAGAGTTTTAGTGTTAGGCCTTTAAGTTTTAATTTCATTAGAAGCCTAAGCTATAAACCCATTAATTACCCAAGCCCATGACCCATCTCTTGTTTTGCTTTGCTATTAATAGACTTAGCTATTAAGTTAGTAGGACATAAGACAAAACAAACAAAGCCAACACCAAGAACAAGCTGCCGTGAGCTTGGAGAAGAAGAAGGGCAGCATCGAGTGAGCTAGGAGAAGAAAGAAAGAAGGATAAAAAAGAAAGAAAGAAAGAGAATCATTGGGGTTATTCATCCAACCTTGCTTGCAACCAACCAAGGGAACTTTGTTGGAGAGTTGGAGCTCAAGGATACATCTCCTCAAGTAAGTTTCAGTCACCAAAGCTGGTCATTGGTTTGGCTCATGAACTTGCACTGATTTTGTTTCTTTTGGTGAATTGATGACCAAGCTTGTGATATATGATGAATTGTTGGATGAATTTCTGTGTTTCATGCTTCAAGAGAATCGGCCAGCTAGGGTTATGATTAAGGATTTGAGGTAAACCAGTTTCCTAACTCTTGATTCTAGTGGTACAACTTATGATTGATGATTGGAAGTTGAATCTAACTAGCTAGGAACTGATTTGAATGGCTCGAAATGCGTTTGATTGGGTGGAATTTAAATGAACTTCAAGTATTGCTTTTCTGTCAAGATTTCTGTCCGAAATAAGTCTGAAATTTAGAACATGTTGGGAGCTGAATTAGCCTTAGCACAAAACATGGAAGTTGTATATAATTGAGTGCAGAGTATGTCTGTAAATTTTGAGCTCAATCGGAGCAGGGTATCTTGTGAAATGACAAAATTGCCCCTGCTACCCAGTTTCTGTCAAAAATGATAATCAGCCTCTGTAAGTGGACTAGGAATATTACCGAATTGGTTGTTGATGTCTTCTTAAGAATTATAGCCTTATATCTTAGCTTTCAAATGGCTTTGGAGTTACCTGAATCGGAGTTGTGTGTACTGAGATATGATTGAATGAATCAGGACTGCTAGTTGAATTTCACAGTGAGCTTCGAACTGGAAAATCTGGGGTTGTTTTGATAAATTTGACCTAGTTAGGGTGAGAACTGGACTAAGTAGTCTTCATCAAAGTTAAATCCCTCTGTCTTAGCTTCGAAACGGTATAACTTTCACTTCAATCCAATAAGCGTAGTTTCGGTTATGTCCGATACGCTAAGTAGCGGTGAATCTGCCTTTTTGGTTTCTTAGCTTAAAGCTCATTTCCGGTCATTTTCCTAGCTAAATCTTGTACTTGAATGACTTTGAGCCTATTGAACGGCTGTTGTGATGAATTTATATTGTGTATGACTTTGGGATTGATTGAAGAAAATAATGAAGTCATAAATGGCTGAAAAATAGGTAAATACAAAGGGCGTGCTGCCCAAATTTACACTCGAGGATTAGGTAACGATTTGAGAACGAATATCATATGAACCATCTAGGATATTTGCGTCTTCTTTTATCGAGGTATCTAAGTTCGAATCTGGCCGAAACTTGTACACTTGAAAAAATGAAATTTACGACTAATAGAAATACGTTTTCTTCATTTCTTCGACTCAAATGGATATTTCAAAGTTTTACGAGCGAGCATAAGTTTTCCAAATATTTTGCTCATGTCCTTTGGTTTAAATGTACTCTTTTCACTTCCAAAATCATATTTATACTTTGTACTAGTAGTATTTGAATTGTCTTCGATTCACCTAACTTTTGCTGGAGGAACTGTAATATTTTCTCTTGATTAACCTTAGGGTTCATCGGTGATTGAGAGTGTTACCCGAAAAGATATTCTGGAAGTTATTTCGCCTTAATAGGTGAGTGTTCCTTGTTTGTTATAATTTCATTGACTATGTGGCTTGTTCTTGATTATATGACTTGTTATGAATGAATGGTAACATGTTAGATGTTTTCAATGATTGCTTAAAAAGAGTTTTCTAGGCGAGTGTGTACTTTATCGCACTCGACCTAAATGAATGTGAAATTTACAATGATTGAATGATTATATGTGCATGAATGTAAGCCTGATGGCTGAACTGGGCTCTGCCCTTCGTTACCGATCGACTCGAGCCAGAAGCGGACTCGGTCGGGCGATTTGGTAACCCTGGGTGAATGATTGGTATACTCGAGTATTACCTTGTAGTCTGGTGGAGCCTGGCCATCGTCCAGGAGGGGGTGAATGAAATGAATGAACGATTGTCAATGCAAATGAGGGGTTTTACTTATCAAAATGCATTTTCAAATGATTGGAGAAATAAGGGAATGAAAGGAGAATGAATGAATGAATGGCTCCCTGTAAGCACGTGTCCTTTTAATGAATGTGTGATTATCGCTTTATATTGTACATGTTCTTGAATTATTGGTTATTTATGGTTAATGCATTAAACTTATTGTTTGATTATGTGTTCGAAACTTAATTGAGCTTTTAGCTCATCCCTTTAGTTTTGTTTTCCTTAATAGGGGAAGGCGAGTAAGGACGAGAGATCGGTGTAGACTGGCCTAGACTAGTTTCAGATTTTTGTAATGGTTCTCGCCCTACCTTTCGGCACGGGCTGGATGTATGAAGGATTGAGAACCTTCGTATATTTGGTGTTTGTACTCCCTTTTGAGACAGCAATGTATATAAGTTTCACTTTAAGTTTTGGATTGTTATTTCGTTTGATCTTGTAGTTTTATTTCGGACTTGATTGAGGTATGACTGAGTCCCGGCGAGAGCTGGGCAGGCGGTCCGCCGAACCCTTTGATTCGCCTTAGGGTAAGGTGGGGCTGTCACAGTTGGTACCAGAGCCAGGTTCGCGTGGTCTCTGCGCGGAGTGAGTTTGGGCTAAGTGGTGAATAAGTATGAAGGGCAAAGTGCTCGTTTGAGCATAAGTTATGAATCATGAATTGTTATAGGCCTCAAATGGTTCTTACGAGATTTGAGGATAATAAATAGGTACGTCAGCTAGGAATCTCGATTGTAGATAGTTTACTCTTGGGACTGGCCAGCTCGAGATGTGAATTGTCTTATTTCGGATTCTCGTGCCCGAGTACTCTAGAGTTGAGGCGATGCTAAGTATGTGAGATTTGCATTTTGGGAACATGAACAGGCTTTGTTTGGCTAGAATGAGTACAAGAGGTCAACGGACGTTTAGTACGAATAGAAAGTGACGTGAGAGACCGAACGGGGTTATTTACCTTAGACTGGGACGACATTGTCTTTTCTTTTGATTCGCCCTTATATTGTAACAACATGACGCTAGTTTGTGTATTTGTGTATATGATTACCTGACTAAGTTAGTGCATTAAGTGGATATTAAGTTAGTAAACCAATGGGTTAATTACATTGGATCAAGTAGAGTTTTAGTGTTAGGCCTTTAAGTTTTAATTTCATTAGAAGCCTAAGCTATAAACCCATTAATTACCCAAGCCCATGACCCATCTCTTGTTTTGCTTTGCTATTAATAGACTTAGCTATTAAGTTAGTAGGACATAAGACAAAACAAACAAAGCCAACACCAAGAACAAGCTGCCGTGAGCTTGGAGAAGAAGAAGGGCAGCATCGAGTGAGCTAGGAGAAGAAAGAAAGAAGGAAAAAAAGAAAGAAAGAAAGAGAATCATTGGGGTTATTCACCCAACCTTGCTTGCAACCAACCAAGGGAACTTTGTTGGAGAGTTGGAGCTCAAGGATACATCTCCTCAAGTAAGTTTCAGTCACCAAAGCTGGTCGTTGGTTTGGCTCATGAACTTATACTGATTTTGTTTCTTTTGGTGAATTGATGACCAAGCTTGTGATATATGATGAATTGTTGGGTGAATTTCGGTGTTTCATGCTTCAAGAGAATCGGCCAGCTAGGGTTATGATTAAGGATTTGAGGTAAACCAGTTTCCTAACTCTTGATTCTTGTGGTACAACTTATGATTGATGATTGGAAGTTGAATCTAACTAGCTAGGAACTGATTTGAATGGCTGGAAATTCGTTTGATTGGGTGGAATTTAAATGAACTTCAAGTATTGCTTTTCTGTCAAGATTTCTGTCCGAAATTAGTCTGAAATTTAGAACATGTTGGGAGCTGAATTAGCCTTAGCACAAAACATGGAAGTTGTAGATAATTGAGTGCAGAGTATGCCTACAAATTGTGAGCTCAATCGGAGCAGGGTATCTTGTGAAATGACAAAATTGCCCCTGCTACCCAGTTTCTGTCAAAAATGATAATCAGCCTCTGTAAGTGGTTAGTTTGACTAGGAATATTACCGAATTGGTTGTTGATGTCTTCTTAAGAATTATAGCCTTATATCTTAGCTTTCAAATGGCTTTGGAGTTACCTGAATCGGAGTTGTGTGTACTGAGATATGATTGAATGAATCAGGACTGCTAGTTGAATTTCACAGTGAGCTTCGAACTGGAAAATCTGGGGATGTTTTGATAAATTTGACCTAGTTAGGGTGAGAACTGGACTAAGTAGTCTTCATCAAAGTTAAAGCCCTCTGTCTTAGCTTCGAAACGGTATAACTTTCACTTCAATCCAATAAGCGTAGTTTCGGTTATGTCCGATACGCTAAGTAGCGGTGAATCTTCCTTTTTGGTTTCTTAGCTTAAAGCTCATTTCCGGTCATTTTCCTAGCTAAATCTTGTACTTGAATGATTTTGAGCCTATTGAACGGCTGTTGTGATGAATTTATATTGTGTATGACTTTGGGATTGATTGAGGAAAATAATGAAGCCATAAATGGCTGGAAAATAGGTAAATACAAAGGACGTGTTGCCCAAATTTACACTCGAGGATTAGGTAACGATTTGAGAACGAATATCATATGAACCATCTAGGATATTTGCGTCTTCTTTTATCGAGGTATATAAGTTCGAATCTGGCCGAAACTTGTACACTTGGAAAAATGAAATTTACGACTAATAGAAATACGTTTTCTTCATTTCTTCGACTCAAATGGATATTTCAAAGTTTTACGAGCGAGCATAAGTTTTCCAAATATTTTGCTCATGTCCTTTGGTTTAAATGTACTCTTTTTACTTCCAAAATCATATTTATACTTTGTACTAGTAGTATTTGAATTGTCTTCGATTCACCTAACTTTTGCTGGAGGAACTGTAATATTTTCTCTTGATTAACCTTAGGGTTCATCGGTGATTGAGAGTGTTACCCGAAAAGATATTCTGGACGTTATTTCGCCTTAATAGGTGAGTGTTCCTTGTTTGTTATAATTTCATTGACTATGTGGCTTGTTCTTGATTATATGACTTGTTATGAATGAATGGTTACATGTTAGATGTTTTCAATGATTGCTTAAAAAGAGTTTTCTAGGCGAGTGTGTACTTTATCGCACTCGACCTAAATGAATGTGAAATTTACAATGTTTGAATGATTATATGTGCATGAATGTAAGCCTGATGGCTGAACTGGGCTCTGCCCTTCATTACCGATCGACTCGAGCCAGAAGCGGACTCGGTCGGGCGATTTGGTAACCCTGGGTGAATGATTGGTATACTCGAGTATTACCTTGTAGTCTGGTGGAGCCTGGCCATCGTCCAGGAGGGGGTGAATGAAATGAATGAACGATTGTCAATGCAAATGAGGGGTTTTACTTATCAAAATGCATTTTCAAATGATTGGAGAAATAAGGGAATGAATGAATGAATGGCTCCCTGTAAGCACGTGTCCTTTTAATGAATGTGTGATTATCGCTTTATATTGTACATGTTCTTGAATTATTGGTTATTTATGGTTAATGCATTAAACTTATTGTTTGATTATGTGTTCGGAACTTAATTGAGCTTTTAGCTCATCCCTTTAGTTTTGTTTTCCTTAACAGGGGAAGGCGAGCAAGGACGAGAGATCGGTGTAGACTAGCCTAGACTAGTTTCAGATTTTTATAATGGTTCTCGCCCTACCTTTCGGCACGGGCTGGATGTATGAAGGATTGAGAACCTTCGTATATTCGGTGTTTGTACTCCCTTTTGAGACAGCAATGTATATAAGTTTCACTTTAAGTTTTGGATTGTTATTTCGTTTGATCTTGTGGTTTTATTTCGGACTTGATTGAGGTATGACTGAGTCCCGGCGAGAGCTGGGCAGGCGGTCCGCCGAACCCTTTGGTTCGCCTTAGGGTAAGGTGGGGCTGTCACAGTTGGTATCAGAGCCAGGTTCGCGTGGTCTCTGCGCGGAGTGAGCTTGGGCTAAGTGGTGAATAAGTATGAAGGGCAAAGTGCTCGTTTGAGCATAAGTTATGAATCATGAATTGTTATAGGCCTCAAATGGTTCTTATGATATTTGAGGATAATAAATAGGTACGTCAGGTAGGAATCTCGATTGTAGATAGTCTACTCTTGGGACTGGCCAGCTCGAGATGTGAATTGTCTTATTTCGGATTCTCGTGCCCGAGTACTCTAGAGTTGAGGCGATGCTAAGTATGTGAGATTTGCATTTTGGGAACATGAACAGGCTTTGTTTGGCTAGAATGAGTACAAGAGGTCAACGGACGTTTAGTACGAATAGAAAGTGACGTGAGAGACCGAACGGGGTTATTTACCTTAGACTGGGACGACATCGTCTTTTCTTTTGATTCGCCCTTATATTGTAACAACATGACGCTAGTTTGTGTATTTGTGTATATGATTACCTGTCTAAAGTTAGTGCAATTAAGTGATATTAAATTAGTAAACAATGGTTAATAAATTGGAATCAAGTAGAAATTTTAGTGTAAGGCCTTAAGTTTTAATTTCATTAGAAGCCTAAGCTATAAACCCATTAATTACCCAAGCCCATGACCCATCTCTTGTTTTGCTTTGCTATTAATAGACTTAGCTATTAAGTTAGTAGGACATAAGACAAAACAAACAAAGCCAACACCAAGAACAAGCTGCCGTGAGCTTGGAGAAGAAGAAGGGCAGCATCGAGTGAGCTAGGAGAAGAAAGAAAGAAGGAAAAAAAAAAGAAAGAAAGAGAATCATTGGGGTTATTCATCCAACCTTGCTTGCAACCAACCAAGGGAACTTTGTTGGAGAGTTGGAGCTCAAGGATACATCTCCTCAAGTAAGTTTCAGTCACCAAAGCTGGTCGTTGGTTTAGCTCATGAACTTGTACTGATTTTGTTTCTTTTGGTGAATTGATGACCAAGCTTGTGATATATGATGAATTGTTGGATGAATTTCTGTGTTTCATGCTTCAAGAGAATCGGCCAGCTAGGGTTATGATTAAGGATTTGAGGTAAACCAGTTTCCTAACTCTTGATTCTTGTGGTACAACTTATGATTGATGATTGGAAGTTGAATCTAACTAGCTAGGAACTGATTTGAATGGCTGGAAATTCGTTTGATTGGGTGGAATAACTTCAAGTATTGCTTTTCTGTCAAGATTTCTGTCCGAAATTAGTCTGAAATTTAGAACATGTTGGGAGCTGAATTAGCCTTAGCACAAAACATGGAAGTTGTAGATAATTGAGTGCAGAGTATGCCTGTAAATTTTGAGCTCAATCGGAGCAGGGTATCTTGTGAAATGACAAAATTGCCCCTGCT
>NW_020863245.1:0-29008 GCF_003713205.1 Coffea eugenioides | reverse complement strand
AAGAAAGTGACAAGTTCCACTAGTACTTTTTCTGTCCACACGACAACCACCAAAATCCGCATCCGAATATCCATATAAAGTAAATTCACAAGATCTAGCATACCAAAGACCATAGTCTAATGTACCTTTCAAATACCTAAAAATTCTTTTAACAGCATTTAAATGTGATTCTTTTGGACAAGATTGAAATCTAGCAAACAAGCAAACAGCAAACATAATATCAGGTCTACTTGCGGTTAAATAGAGTAAGCTTCCGATCATACCTCTATAGTGCTTTTCATCCACATGATTACCTTCTTCATCTTTGTCAAGTTTTGTAGAAGTGCACATTGGAGTTCCAACTTGCTTTGAGTCTTCCATGCCAAACTTTTTCAGCAATTCCTTGGTATATTTTGCTTGATTTATAAAAATTCCCTCAAGGGCTTGATGTATTTGAAGTCCAAGGAAGAAATTTAATTTTCCCATCATACTCATTTCAAATTCACTTTGCATAGTGGTGGAAAAATCCTTGCATAGATACTCATTAGTAGCACCAAAAATAATATCATCAACATATATTTGCACAATAAGAAGGTCATTTAACACTTGCTTAGTAAACAGTGTGGTGTCCACAAAACCTCTTTTGAAACCATTTTCAATCAAGAAACCACTTAATCTTTCATACCAAGCTCTTGGAGCCTGTTTTAAACCATATAATGCTTTAGATAGTTTAAACACATGACTTGGAAATTTTGTATTTTCAAAACCGGGAGGTTGATCCACATATACTTCTTGATCAATAAAACCATTTAAAAAGGCACTTTTAACATCCATTTGAAACCTTTGAAACAAGCAAAAGCAAGAAGCATTCTAATAGATTCTAATCTTGCTACGGGAGCAAATGTTTCATCAAAATCAATTCCTTCTTCTTGTGCATATCCTTTAGCAACTAATCTGGCTTTATTCCTTATAACAACACCTTTATCATCCAATTTATTTCTAAATATCCACTTTGTGCCAATGATAGGTTGATTTTGAGGTTTATCAACAAGTGTCCAAACCTTATTTCTCTCAAATTGGTTAAGTTCCTCTTGCATAGCCAAAATCCAGTTATCATCCTTTAAAGCATCATTGATATTTTTGGGTTCAAAAAGAGAAACTAAAGCAAAATTGTCTATCAATATTCTAGATGAAGAACGAGTCTTTACCTTTTCGGATGGATCACCAATTATAAGCTCTCTTGGATGATTTTGGCTGAATTTCCAAGCATTGGGAAGGTCTTTGACTGAATCATCATTCTCATCTTCATCACCCTTTTCTTGATCATTATGAGCTTCATCCATCATTTCCATTGCTGCTGGTTTAGATATTCCTTCATTACCAATTTTCAGCTTTTCCATTCCTTCACGAACACCTACATCATCATCCTCACACGAACTTTTGGAATTATCATCATTAGTTTCATCAAATGTTATGTGAATGGCTTCTTCAATCACAAGAGTCCTTCTATTAAAGACTCTATATCCTCTTTTGTTCTCACAATAACCCAAAAATATTCCTTCATCAGATTTTTTCTCAAACTTACCAAGATGTTCCTTTAAATTTAAAATAAAACATTTACAACCAAAGACTTTGAAATATCCAACCGTAGGTTTTTTTATCAAAAATCAGTTCATAAGATGTCTTATTCAAAATGGGTCTCAAAAGGATTCTGTTCATCACATAACATGCAGTGTTTACCGCTTCAGCCCAAAGGTATTTTGGCAAGCTACATTCACTTAACATAGTTCTAGCAGCCTCTTGTAGTGTCCTATTTTTCCTTTCTACAACACCATTTTGTTGTGGAGTTCTTGCAATTGAAAACTCATGTGTTATGCCATTATGATCACAGAAATCTGGAAAACCACAATACTTGAATTCCGTTCCATTATCACTTCTAATCCTAATAATTTTTAAGCCAAGCAGATTTTGCACTTTAGCAAACAATGAAGTGAAATTCTTGAAGGCATCATCCTTATGAGCAAGAAATATCACCCAAATATATCTAGAATAATCATCCACAATCACAAAGCAGTATTTCTTACCTCCCAAGCTAGTGATTTGAGTAGGACCAAATAAGTCAAGATGCAAGAGTTCTAAAGGTTTAGAAGTTGAAACACACTTCTTTGGTTTAAAAGAAACTTTTGTTTGCTTTCCAAATTGACAAGCATCACAAATTTTATCCTTTTCAAAACAGATTTTTGGCAAGCCTCTAACCAGCTCTTTTTTCGAAATTTCCTTTAGTAAATCCATGTTAAAATGACAAAGTCTCCTATGCCACAACCAAGGATCTTCATTTGAAGCTTTAAGACATTTGAAGCTAGAAGAATCAATTTTATCAAGAACCACAATATATATGTCGTTAAACCTCTTACCTTTGAACACAACATTATATTTGGAATCAAGCACAATGCATTCATGCTTTTTAAACAACACATTAGTCTTTATCACACAATTGACTAACACTAAGCAAGTTATAACCTAAATTATCAACTAAGAGCACATTATGAACAAAAGTTTCACCATCCTTACCAACATCACCTATTCCAATTGTCTTAGCTTTCACATCATCACCGAATGTCACCTTTCCACTTGATTTTGAATTTAGCTTTATGAACAAAGAGGGATCACCGGTCATATACCTTGAGCAGCCACTATCAATAAACCATTTGGACTTGTTTGAGCCTTTTTCCTGAAAAGAGAAAATGTTTGGTACCCTTTTTAATTTTTGGGTCCACAATAGTTAGCATTGTATCTCACTAACCATATGCATTTCATCCCTTTGTTCAGATTTCTTTTCACATAGCAATCACCTTTCAAATGCCCTTTTTGACAACAAAAATCACACATAATGGAAGAATCCTTAACATGTACTGGTTTGACATATCTCAATCCATTTTTTCTATATGTTGTGAAACCATGTGCATTTTTGTTGCGTGCTAATGTTCTTTGATGAGCAGTAAGAAAGGTAGATGACATGTTCTTTTTGAGAAAATCTTGTTTTCTTGCTTTCAAAGTCTCATCCAAGTTGTCCATTCTTTTCTTCAAATCACCATGTCTTTCCTTCAGCATTTTACAAATATTTGTCTTTCTATCAAGCTCATTTTGAACATTAAATCCGGCTCTTACAAGACAATCATTGTCAGTCTTTAGTTGTTTATTTTGTTGAAGAAGACTTTATTTTCATGAATGAGAAAAGCAATTTTCTGTTTTAGCTGCTTGTTTTTATCATAAGATTCCTTCAAGGCATTATGCAGTTTTTCAACAAAGGATTCAAGATCATCATCTTCTTCATCATCACTTTCAGATTGAGAGTGTATGGAAGTTACCTCATTATCTCCAATAGCCATGAAGGCCATTTGAGCTGATTCTTCCTCTTCTTCAACTTCCCCTTCAGAGTTGCATTCATTCCAAGTAATCTGGAAGTTGTTGAATCTTGGCTTTCGATCAGCTTTCCCATCTTTCATTTTCTTCATGGGGCATTCGTTTGCATAGTGTCCAGGCTGTCCACATTCATAGCATTTGTCCACTAGCTTCTTGTTGAATTCTTGTTTTCCTTTGTTCCTTGCATTTGATGAATAATTTTGAAATTGATTGCTAGGTCCTCCCTTTCTAAACTTCCTTTTATTCAAGATTCTCTTGAAGCCTCTTGTGATGAGAGCAAGATCATTATCATCACCATCCGAGTCTTCATCATCCAAGTGAGCTGGATCATCTTCACTTTGAGTAATCTTCAGAGCAATATTTCTCTTTGCTCTAGCATCCTCTTCCTCCTACACTTTAGATTTCAGTTTCAACTCATAAGAAGTTAGTGAGTTAATGAGAGATTCAATAGGCACAGAATTTATATCCTTAGCCTCCTCTATTGCAGTCACTTTATTTTCCCATTCTTTGCCCAATGCATTGAGAATTTTCCTGTTCTTCTCTCCCAAGGTGTACTCTTTGCCCAACACCTCGAGATCTTTGATCAAGTCATTGAACCTGCAATACATTTTGTCAATATCCTCAAGAGGTTCAATTTTAAATGATTCATACTTTGTGACCAAGATAGCCTTTTTCTGTTCTCTCACGTTGTCACCACCCTCATGGATTTCTCTTAGCTTATCCCACATTTCTTTGGCCGATTTACAGCCTTTTACTCTAATTGATTCATTTGAATCTAAGGCACTATAAAGAACATTCATGGCTTTGGCATTCAATGTGAGATTAGTCCTATCTTGAGCATTCATTTCAGCTCTTCTTTTTGGCCGAAGCAACCCTGTATCTGCATCAAGAAAGTTAGCTTCATGCGGTCCTTCACTCACAATAAACCATAGCTCAATATCAATAGATTGCAAAAAGATAATCATCCTTTCTTTCCAGCTAACATAATTGGAGCCACTGAACATGGGAGGCCTAGTAACAGATTGCCCCTCAACAAACATAGCATGACTGGTTGTCATCTTTACTCCAAGCCGTTTGAGCTTAATCTCTAGGAGACCAAGCTCTGATACCAATTGTAAGGCCCAAAGACAACCTAAGAGGGGGGGTGAATTAGGTTGATTAAAATCTTAATCAAATTTATGCAATTTTTGCTTAATAAAAATTTACCTTCTTTTCTAGTAATGATCAATCAAGTAGATTAGAAGAAGAGAGCAATATTGATTCGAAAAACAAGTATAGATAAGCAATGAGAATTTTATTAAACAAAAAGAATAAGATAGAATATCAAACCGATTGTCTACCAAGCTTTCCTCAAACTTGAAGACCAATCACTAGGTTGAGCAACTTCTCTTTGATGAAAGATGATCAACTAGATGTACAATGGAGGGAGCACTTCCTCCTTGCCCTAAGCCTCACTTAGTCAAGCTAAGAAGTTTTACAATCACTCAGATAACCCTCAACAAAGCTACACTAATGAAACTTTCAACCACAAGAGAAAAGCTCACAAGAAATTCACACCACTTGGAGAACAAATCTAGCTTTGGAGACTATTTTCTAGCTAAAATAACTCTTGAGATCTTGTAAACAAAGTGTGCAAAAGTCCTCTTCTGAATCAGAATCGTTTGTATTTAAAGGGAGCCAACAATGAGCTTCATTAATACTTCCAACGGATAGAAGGCAGATGAAGAGTCAGCTAGCCGTTGGAGCTGTCGGACGTCCGACGTCTTCGTCATCGTCCGATCCCATGGTCCGAAACTCAGTCAGGTTGTTGTTCGGACGTCCGATGGTATTTTATCGTCCGAGCTTCTGTGTCCGAACGTCGTCCAGAGAGTTAACAAATCTTCGTGGAATTTTTAGGACGTCCGATGAGATTGATGTGCGTCCGAAGCATGCGTCCGATCCTTCAGGACGTCCGATTCTTCCTTACGAGCGTCCGACAGAGTCTTGGCAGAGAGTCATCAACATTTTATGGAATTTTTAAGACGTCCGACACGTTCGATGTGCGTCCGAGGAGTACGTCCGATCCATCCGGACGTCCGATGCTTCCTCACGAGCGTCTGACAGAATCTTCTTCTTAATGATCTTCATCCTTTCGGACGTCCGACCAATTCCTTAGGACGTCCGACATGAGTGTCCTGTTTTTGCTTCTTCTTTTGGTTGATTTTCAATTCTTGACATATTCGTACCTGATTCTTTGATAGGCAGAAAACACTTATATTTGAAGAGAGTTAAACAAACATTTCAAAGACCTTTGTGATCATCAAAACCAAGAATAACAAGCCCGTCTGGTCTCTCACGTTACTTACTATACAAACTAGATGTCCATTGATCTCTTGTGCTCATTCTAGTCAGACAAAGCCTGTTCATGTTTCCAAAATACAAGGCTCAAATACCTAGTAGCTTGCATCGCCTCAACTCTGGAGTACTCAGGCACAAGAATCCGAAATAAGACAATTCACCTCTCGAGCTGGCCAGTCCCAAGAGTAAACCATCTACAATCGAAATTCCTACCAGACGTACCTATCTATGATCCTCAGATATCATGAGAGAGATTTACGGCCTATAACATTCACAATTCAGAGCTTAGGCTCAAACGAGCACTTAGTCCTTCATACCTATTCACTACTTAGTCCAGGCTCACTCCGCGCAGAGACCACGCAAAGCAGGCTCTGATACCAACTGTGACGGCCCCACCTCCCCCTAAGGCGAACCAGAGGGTTCGGCGGGCCGCCTGCCCAGCTCTCGCCGGGACTCAAAATTTCAAAACAATAAAATTATCTAAACCCACAAGCATACTATTCACAATATATCTAACGCCAAAAGAGTTCTATTTACATCTTCAAAAGTATCGAGTCAAACCACTCTAATACATCAAAATAACAACCAGCAGAAGGTAGACCCTATGGAGGGTTCTTATACAAACCACCAACACAAAACAAACATCCTAACTGTCCGACTGTTACTATCAAACCTAACTATACTAGTGTATGTGTCAAAAGTCCCCGCGTCGGCCCCTGCTAAGGAAAACAAAAGGAAAGGGGTAAGCTATATGCTTAGTAAGTAAACAGGGGCAAAAGCGTAAATCTCACGTAACAACAATTGCACAGTAAGAGTAAAGCAAAAGCAGAAAAGTAACATCACATAATAAGGATACAGGTGGCTCCAAAGCCAAGTCATTTGCCATGCGTGATCTCCTGTCGACACTCCGTCGACCATAAATAAGGTCCGTAGAAACTTCACTTGTACACCCACCGAACACCTTATCACCCTCACTGGCCAGTCACCTCACAAACTTGCCCGGGCGAACGAAATCACAAACTTGAGCTTGAGTCACAAGCTCGGGTCACAAACTTGGTCCACATTCTCGGTGAACCGGATTCACAAACTTGGTGACCTCAGACTAAGTTGGACTGGCTTCGACCAAGCCCTGACCGGCTCGAATAGTCCATCTCGGTCGGAAGATCAACCCCAAACTCACAAACTTCACAAAATTATTCAAAAGTCACCCCGAGCCACAAGCTCAAGGGGTTTAGTTTCAAAATGATTCATATACATATGCCATATACAAATGTGTGCGTAAATTAGGGTTTAGGTCGAGTGCGATAAAGTACACCCTTGCCTAGGTACCATTTTCATACATATCAAAACACATAAGCAACTAACACATAAGAGCGGCCTGAATACTTACACAACGAACAAAAGAGCAAAAGTACGAAATTCGTGCCGCGAGGAGTAGCTAGTAGGCCCCACCGGCTCCACCTAGCTCACCAACGTCTGAATTGAAGATTGTGTCACAATATATCACAAACGGCTACTAACATACTTAAAACAAGCAAAACGGCAAAATCGGCACATGCAAGTGCGGAAACGGCAAAACGGGTGCACGCGCCCGCGCGGAACGGCAAACGGAAATGGTCAAATCTGCCTTCTCAAACCGTTTTGATCAAAAGTTAGCCTAGGAATGTCGGATCAAGGTACATGAGGTACCGTTGCGAAGCTAAGAGGAAATTCTATACCTTTCATGAAGATCCCTAACTCCGGATCTGAACAGAGATGGGTCGAAAGTGCAGAAAACCGTTCCAGGAATTCGCACTCCAAAGTAACGGACAGGGTATGTTTGCTGGACTATAACTCCCAGCTCACAAATTCAAATCAGGAAATTCCAAAGGAATTAGAAAGCTGAGACATAAGGCTAAAACTTTGATGTTTTGGCCAAGACCTGAATCCACTCAGAACAGAACGAAATTTGAGTGTCAAAGTACCCGTCAGAACTATCTAGATTCAAAGGCAGTTCTGACGATTGATCTTGTTTGGGTCATAACGGAAGCTACGGAACTCGGATTTCGACGGACTTTATACCGTTTCGAAACCAAAACCAAGATCTACATTTCTTATGAAGGATTCAACACCCAGATCGTACAGGATCAAAACCGAAAAATGCACGGTCAGAGGCTAAAATTCAAAACGTACACAATTTCAGGGTACAAAACAGGTGCGAGTGTTTTGGTTATAACTCGAGCTACACAGATCCGTTTGACCGGAAATTTTGTAGATATATTCAGGACATAAGAGGTTACAATATGGAAGAAGGCCACTCAGTCCAGTTTTGAGGGTAACTAGGTCAAACGTGCAAGAAACTACACCAGAACCGGAAAAACAGATTCACAAAATGCATTCTACCGGAAACATTATAAATCAGGCTATCCAAGTCCAAATCCAGAAATTCCAAAACCATCTGAAAGCTAAGAAACAGGGTTACATTTCATCAGAAGACCTCAACAACCAATTCGGAAGCAATCCTGACCAAAATAACCAATTACAGGCACAATTCTTACATTCGGGTAAAACCAGAACAGCAATAGTAATTTCGACTTTTCTCATTCCACACTACTCCGATTGACCTGAAATTTTGTAGGAAACTTTAAAACGTCATTCTCTACAACTTTCATTTTTTGAGCTAAGGCCAATTCGGCTTCTATCTAGGACCTAAAAATTCGGACAGAATGCTCCCTTAAGAACCCTAGGTTTTTCAATTTTCTTCCAAAACAGAAATTGGTTGCAATTAATCACTTTTCCCACCTCCTAGAGTCAATATAGACCATTTCCAATCATCATAGATAGCCACACAATCATGCTTATATTAAAACAGAAAAATCCCCAAAAATAATAAAACTTCATCATTTCAACCACAAATCAAGAAATAACCCATAAATTTGCATCTCATACAACCACTAAGCATGATTTAAGCATCAATTAAAGGAGGAGGGTGGTTCTTCACAACTTACCTTTAAAACAAGAGAGAGAGAGCTATTGGTCACCTTAGCTTTTCAAACAACTTCACCAATCACTTTAAAATCACCAAGTGGAGGAGTTTTGTGGAGCAAAACCAAAATTAAACGGTAGGAGTGGAAGATTGAGCAAGTTTGGATCAAATTTTGGAAGAGCTTTTCTTTTCTTTTCTCTCTAATGAGGGCCGGCTATGAGCTTGATATTTGTGGGAATTTTTGGGTCAAATTTTTGAGTTATTTTGGTAAAATGGTAAAAGCATGAATAGTAAGTCAAAAGTAGAATTTAATCTCTAAGTGACACATGTCACTTGCATTAATGGTTTGCCTAACTTTTGTCTCTCTCACACCTATCCACTCGGCAACCTCTAAATATCTCATAACACCCGATAATTTAATTCCAGTATTCAAAACTTAACCTAGTTGGCCGAATTTTTTTCGAACTTTTCGCACTAGTGGGTCCCACATCCAGTATACGCTCTTAATTTCTCAAAACCTATTCGATACTAGAAAAATCATCTAAAAACTATATCTGCTCCTTAAAAATATCTAGAAATTTTTTCTACTCACGAAAATGCAGAAAACAAGCCATGAAAAATGCGAAAACCTAGAAAATGCAAATTACGGGTTCTCACAATATTGCATTCAAGTATCAAGTTCAGTCATGCAGTTGGAAACATTCACCAATGATTTACTGCTTTCCAAAACCAAGCTCAGGTCCAGCCTTTTAGCTAGAGTCAAAATCCACAACAAAATGTCATGTAACAACTTGTAATCAATTAGGGTTTCAAAATATATGACTTTCGCTTAACGAAAATCAAGTAAATAGAACTCATTTAAGTAGTAATCATAATACATAATAAACCCCAGAAAATATGTGACGGCCCCACCTCCCCCTAAGGCGAACCAAAGGGTTTAGTGGACCGCCTGCCTAGCTCTCGCCGGGACTCAGTCGTTCACTTCAGTCCTCAAGTAAAACTAGAATAAAACCATAAGAATAAATATATCAACAATCCAAAACTTAAAGCGAAACTTATATACATTTCTATCTCAAAAGGGAGTACAAACACCGAATATACAAAGGTTCTCAATCCTTCATACATCCAGCCCGTGCCGAAAGGTAGGGCGAGAACCATTACAAAAATCTGAAACTAATCTAGGCTAGTCTATACCGAGCTCTCGTCCTTGTTCGCCTTCCCCTGTTAAGGAAAACAAAACTAAAGGGATGAGCTAAAAGCTCAGTGAGGTTCCGAACATATAATCAAACAATAGGTTCAATGCATTAACCATCAATAATCAATAATTCACGAAACATTTACAATGGAAAGCAATACTAACACATTCATTAAAAGGATACGGGCTCACAGGGAGCCTTTCATTCGTTCGTTCGTTCATTCATTCTCCTGTCATTCCCCTTATTCCTCCAATCATTTAAAAATACATTTTTGTAAGTAAAACCCTCGTTTGCATTGACATTCGTTCGTTCATTTCATTCACCCCCTCCTGGACATTGGCCAGGCTCCACCCGACAACAAGGTAATACTCGAGTATACCAAACGTTCACCCAGGGTCACCAAATCGCCCGACCGAGTCCGCTTCTGGCTCGAGTCGACCGGCAACGAAGGGCAAGGGCCCAATTCAGCCAAACGGCTTACATTCATGCGCAACTAGCATTTAATTATTTAATCATTGAAAATTTCACAATCATTTAGGTCGAGTGCGATAAAGTACACACTCGCTGAGAAAACTCATTTTAAGCAATCATTGAAAACATTTAACATGTTGTCATTTGTTCATAACAAGTCATATAATCAAGAACAAGCCACATAGTCAATGAAAATATAACAAACAAGGAACACTCACCTATTTACGCAAAATAATATCTAAAATATCCTGCCGGATAATACCGTCAGTCACCGATAAACCCTAATATAATGAAAAGAACACATTATGCTTCAACCATCAAAGATTTAAGTGATTTAAAGTGATTCAAAGAAAATTTGAATACGTACTAGTACAAAGTATAAATATGATTTTGGTAGTGAAAAGAGTACATTTAAACCGAAAGACATAAGTAAAATGTTTATAAAACTTATGCTCACTTGTAAAACTTTAAAATCGCTATTTGAGTTGAAGTGGCAAAGAAAACGTATTTCTATTAGTCGTAAATTTCATTTTTTCAGGGGTACAAGTTTCGGCCGAATACTAACTTATATACCTTGATAAAAGAAGATGTAAATACCCTAGATGGTTCACGTGGTATTCGCTCTCAAATCGTTACCTAATCCTCGAGTGTAAATTTGGGCAGCACGCCCTTTGTATTTACCTATTTTCCAGCCATTTATGGCTTCATTATTTTCCTCAATCAATCCCAAAGTCACACACAAAATCATCTCATTTCAATAGCCATTCCATAGGCTCCAAGTCATACCAGTACAAAATCAAGCTAGGAACATGTGCGGAAATGAAGGTTGAGTCAAGAAACAAAAGCCAGATTTGACGTTGTTTTCCGTAACGGACACAACCGAGGTTACGCTTATCAGATTGAGGTACAATTTATACTGTTTCGAAGCTAAGACAGAGGGCTACAATTTTGATGAAGACCACTTAGTCCAGTTTGTAGTGTATCTAAGTCCTATTCCCAATTTACAGAACCGGATTCCTACCAACAGGCTAGTTAACTGTAGTACATTCAAATGGCCATAACTCAGGCTACCGAAGTCCGATTAAGGCGTTCTCAGGGGCGTTGGAAAGCTAAGACATAGTAATATGACTTTTATATTTTGGCTAAATACTAATTCAGTATGTATCAAGGTGAAAAACCGTGATAAAATTGGTGCACTGTCAAAACTGTTCACTGACGTTAATCCTATGGTAGTCAGGGTATTTCCATCTTTTCACAGGCTATGTTACTCCGATTGAGCTGAAATTTTGTAGGAAACTATAAAACATCATTCCCTACAACTTTCATGTTTTGTGATAAGGCTAGTTCAGCCTCTAACATGGCCAAACAGATTCGGGCAGACAGGGCAGATTACTACCATTGGAACCCTAAGCTCGAATTTGTACCCACAAACCAGAATTTTCTTTAAACCAAGTCAACTACCATATAAACACTAGATATTTCATATATCAAAACTATCAAACCATGACTAATCATCAATCTTCATATTATGGCAAAAATTTCACCAAGAAAACTGAAATATCCATAAATCCACTACAACCCATGCAATTTTCTCACAAAATTACTAATTCAACAACTATAACCACAAATTGCCCATTAATTGAAGTAAAGAAGGAGTTTCTTGAAATTTTACCTTATCTCCCTAAGGAAGATGGTAGCTTAAGCTTTGTCCTCCAAAATAACTCCACAAACACCCTGAAAACCACCTTACCTAGCACTTTTATGGTGGGTTTTGCAAAATTTCTGGTTGGAGTTCAATATGGAGCAAGAAATTGAAGTGAAAAAATGAAGTTTCTCTCCCTTTCCTTCCCTCAAAATTTTCGGCCAGCTTATGGAGAAGATGACGATGATCTTGGTCAAATTTTATGTTTAGTAAAGGTGGAGGAAAAATAGTCAAAGTCCAACACCAACCAAATCGCGACACTTGGCACCTTTTGTTTTCAAACTTATCCTCTTGTCTCTCAATGGTAATCTATCTAACTAACCTCCAATTATCTCCTAACACCTTGTAAAATAATAAAACTTAGCACAAAACTCACTTAGTCACCAAAATTATATCACACTAGCGGGTCCCACATCTATAACGCACTTCAAACTAACGTACACTAACTCATACTAGGAAAATAATTTTAAAACTGTACTTACTTATAAAGTACATAGAAAATTTAATATTTTAAAGGACAGTATAAAAATATAGGCAAGGAAATAAAATATTGCTTAGAAAATGTGAAAATTTTCGGGTTCTCACAAAATACGTGCCTGCTCTTTTGGTTTTGGTAAAGAAACGATTTTTAAACATTTTTAGTTCGCAACTTGCTGAAAGAAACTAGGAAATAGTGTTTAAAGTGGTCGCTACTTCCTCCTCATAAAATATTTAGGTTTTGGCAAAATTTTCAGCTTATATATCCCTACTAAGGGAAACTCAAATACCCTAAACAATCCTAAGTTCAATTCAACCAAAAATCACCGGTCAAGTTCCGATTTCACTCGCTTGAACTTCAAGAAATAAAACGGACAGCACTTCCTTTGTGTTTCCCTAATTTTCCAGCCATTTTCAGGGCCACATTTCCATCTCAAATCAACCCAAATCAACACCACAAGTTATAATATAAATTCGGTTCTCATACTAGCTATAAAACCATCCAATTAAAGCTCACTTCTAGCATATATACATCACAATAGCAAAGCTGGAAAATCTCTAATAAAGCTGGAATTTCCTATTTTAAAGCTAAAAATTCACAATAAAGCTACCAATCACCTCACAAGTCTATAGCCAAGCTCAATACCAACATATTATGGATAAATAACATAAATCAAAGCTGAAAAATCATAACCCTAGGCTGAAATTTCACTAATCTTCGCCAAATCTAGATTATCATCCTTAAAATTCCAAGTTTCAAGTCATCTTCACCATAACTTGCAAGAATAAGAAAGATAAAGGAAGTTGTTCATCTTATACCTTCAACCCCTTGAAGAAAGTGAAGAACCAAGGCTTCCTCCCCAAAAACTCTCCGCTACAAGCTTCCTTGCTTCCTTAGTGCTAGTTTGTTCGGTTTAGTTTTGTGATTCTAACTTAAACAAGGCAAGAATCAAGGTGGAAATGGAAGTTTTTCTCCTCTCTTTTCCTCTCCTATGGTTCGGCCAAGACAAGAAAGAAATGAAGCAAAATTGGTCCAAAAGAAAGATAAGAAGGAAGAAAGTTGTCTTGGTCAAACTTGTCTTGGATAATTGACACTTGGCAAGGCCAAGTTTTTCCTTTTTTTTTTCCTTTCCTTTCCTTTGCTTGGTCAATAATTTTGGCTGGCTTTAGGGTTAATTTAGGGAGGATTAAATGAAATAAAATCAAGGAGATTAGGGTAAGAAAGTATTGATCAAGTGGTGTACTCAACTGGTAACAAACGGCGCGAGTCGGTTCAAGCCTACTTTCTTAACTCTCTTGTACTTTTGTTTTAACTTATGGTTCACTAAACTCTTAGCACGTTTTAATCACATACTTCCTCTTGCCTAATACGCGCTCTTATCCACCAAATTTAGTACACACATCTCACTAATCGATCACACTACACGAATACGCCAAAACCCTAGCTTACACTAACTATAAAAATAAAATAAAACTCTCAACTCTATTATTTAATACAACTATTAAGAGAGTAAATTAGTGGTAAAGGAATTATAAATTAACTTATTCAAAATAAAAGAGAATTATAAGGAAAATATCGGTGAATTTTCAAGTCCTCACATTTGAGATGTTACATAATGTGGATTAAGACCATTCTATGTTGTATGACATTTGAAGACTTTGTCAGAATTACTTTTTATACATTATTCTACACTTATGAAAATCATGCAGATCCAAACAATAGCTTTTTTTTGTTAAATTTAAAATTTATTTGTATATTTGAAGTGAGCTAGGAAATCCTTGCAAAAGCTTTTCCAACAAATCTAAAATCATGATATTTGGCGGTGCAAAAAAATTTGCCCGTGGCATCCAAACCATGTCATCATTATGTTGTAAAAAAATTATTGTCAACAATTGTAAATTGTGTTGAAAACTATCATATATTATTTAATGCATGTATCATAGCTCTCTTGTGGTAAATTCATAACCTTATAAACTAGTGACAAAAAGTAATTACCACGGATTTGAAACTGTTACAAAGTTTTAATCATAAGTGTATATGAGATGTTTCCAAAATCACAATAAATCAGCAACATGCATATTGTAACATAGTTTAGGAGGTTTTTTACCACAGATATAGAGGACAACAAAAAAATTACTTTCTAGAGTAATTATAATTTTTTTAATAGGTTTTTTTAGCATCGACACAATAATAAATAGTTGATGCAGGAGAAGAATCAATAGATAGGACAAACTAAAGAGGACAAGAAACAAGTTTCCCAAAAAGTAGAGTTGTACTTCTTACAATTGATGTTAATTTGACCACACAACATCATTTAGTGCTAGTTCACATTTACTTAAAATGTCAATTAAATACCCATAAAAAGAGAAAAAATATGGAAGGATGTAAAAAAATGTTTTGAGAGTTAAAATTATGAAAGCAATTATTTGAAAGAAATTTCTTCCTTTTTCTTTAAAAAGTGTTGCCGTCACCATTTATTTGACATATTTAATTAATATAATCTATTTTAATTATCAATATCCAAATTATTTAACTAAAATTGTCAAGTTGGAAATTGATAATTTACTTTTGTAATACATCAATGTGCATCTCATAGATTAATTTGGTTGTACATTAAAGAATTAAAAAAGGAAGAAGGAAAAGCATGCAAGAGTACTTTATAGTACTTATTATAATTTAACAGTACAAAGAAAGCCCAATACTGGATATAGTAATCAATTCTATGTTAAAAAAAAATATCATGTGTATTAATTTTATTTTGAAATTCAATGGCCAATTTCTTGCCTTTGTAAAGAACAATGTGGAAGATCATATACTCAATGTACATATTATAGAAACTATAAAATAATTTATATCCTTGTTCATAAAATTTATACAACTAAATGTGAAAAGAAAGTACAATGTGTAGATAACTTATACAACAAGGGTTTCTTATAGCAACGAGGCTCTGCATTTTTTTTGCTAATCTATTCATGGCGGCTTCACTGCCACCTGATCGTGTTCTTGGAGGAGTCTCGGCCCCTCCAATCAGAAGTTTCGCTGCAGTTGTTTCTGCTGAGTCTTCAAAGGGTCACGACTATGATGGTCCTGGTGTAGTTTCTGCATTTCGGGGAGAGCCAGCACTACTGTCGCGCCCCCTTTTTTAAAATAAATAAAGAGTTTAGAAAAATGAATTTTGATTTTTGGAAAAAATGAATAAAGAAAAAGGGCCTAAATGGGGTTTGAAAGTGTGACGATTTGGGCCCAAATTATAGTTTAAAAAAGGGTTTTTGAGATAAAAATCGGAGTCGCCACTTAGTATAGAGTTAAGGTGTACCAAGTCACCTAAAATGAATTTTTAGATAAAATTATGGAAAACCCTTTTTAAATGACTCCTAAGTCTACGAAAATCAGAGAAAGTGTTCGGGAGTCACATTTGAAGAAAGGGAAGGCAAGGATAAAAATCCAAGGCACCCTTTCGACCTAGCCAAGTCTAGTTGCGTGATTTAGTAAAAAATTCTCTTATTTTACCCTTAAGATTTATCATATTTGGATGCACTCTATGAATGCAAGCCCTAAACCTAAGAGAGTGTTGGGGAGGGCGAAATTTCTCTTCAAAGCCCAATTGGTGCCACTCACATTAATTGTGATGCCAATGAAGATTTTTTTTTTGAAGAAGTCACGAATACTGTAAAAATATGAGACTCTAAGAAAAGGAAAATAATAAAAATAATCATAATTATATAAATATACATGTCCTAAAGGAATGCATCATGTCGGGTACGGGGGACTAATGTTCGTGACTCAATTTTCCCTTTTAATAGAGGGAATACGAGCGTGCTAAGGCTAGAAAGCCAAACTCGTCCATATCTCATATTCAAGGGGTTATCCCTAATCTAATCAAGCAAACGTATTATCCTATCCTAATTTTAATTCATAAATGAAATGCAAATCTAATGTTATGTATCACACATAGGGTAAAGAATATACATATAAGGGAAAATATGGGATAAGTGATATACATATAGGGGGGTAAGGGGTATATGTATAAGGGGGAATGTCATGCAAAAGTGATAAAAAGCCCTAGAAAGTAAAAAAAAAAGCATGAAAATGTAATGTAGTCATACAAATATGATCAAGCGTTAGCAGGGCTCCTAAGGGTCTAGCGTTGGACTAGCTCTCTACTAAGGCTCTCTCACAAGCATTGGACTTGTGAGGGCGAGGGGAAGACCATGACTAGCATTGGACTAGCCACGGTGACGTGCATTCATCCACATAATCAGATGTAATACTAAAGCAAAATAGACATACAAAAGCACATAGCACGTAGCACGTATCACATAAGCATGCTCATCTAGATGCAGAAACCTAAGGAAAGCAATTAAACACATAGGCATATAGGCACACACAAACACATAGCACACAAGCCCTATCTATTACACTTGGGGAGGTCCTACTACAATCTAAGGGGGAAAAGAAATAAATAAATAAAATAATAACCTAACTATTACAACCTTGGCATTAAATTGCCTTTCAAATAATCAAATTGAACTAAAATAAATATACAAAGCCAATAAAGCAAATAAATAAGTAAATGAAATGAATAAAAAAATAACATTCAAGAGGCATACAATCAAACATGTAAAGTCACATAGGGCACGTAGGGTCAAATAAAGTCAAAAAATAAGGGATAGAGTGTACCTCCCTGGAGATGGAGCCCTAATAGAGCGAAATCACTTATTTACCCTCCAAACTAATAAAAGAGTCAAGGCATCACTTTAACCAAGAAATAATCACATGAAATAGGGATGAGCATGAAATTGAATCAATCCAAGGCATTTAAAGGAAGGTGAACAACCCATGTAAAAATTAAAACAAGTAGTGACTTGATTGCAGAAACTAAAGAAATTTGAGGGGTCAATTTGATTGATTTTTCCAATTGTTTGGGCTATAGCGAAACAAAGTTAAGTTTAGGGGGTTAAGAAGCAAAATTTAAAAGTTCAATCTTCATGCAAAATGATGTGAGAAACATTCTGCAACAAAGTTTCACAAACTGATGAAGCTCTCGGCAAGGTTTTGCTGCATAATTTTCATGCACAAGGTTTCGCAATTTCAGCAAAGCAGATTCATACGACAGCTTTGAAATTACTCCAATTAAACACGGCTGAACATCCCTTAACAATGCAAATAATTGGAAGAATTTCATGCGAAGTTTCATGCAAATACTACGAAGAAACATTCTGCAAACTGGAGCTATTCTTCTGCAACTTTTACTCATTCGGCCGAGACGAACATTCATGCCAAAAACTCAAAAGCATCTTCACCCATTCAAACACAAAGTGCAGAGATTTACAACAAGGTAGAGAACAATCTAACAGGCTTCAGGACACAAAATGCAATAAGATGATCTAGAAAACATGCTAACATTTGAAGAACAAAAGCCGCTACAACTTTCTCAATTTCTGATTCAAGCAAACAAGATTAGTGCTATTCATTTTATCATGAGCAAGGTGATTCAAACACAATCAAATCATTTCAATGAGGTAGGTAAACGAATTAAAACCACAAATCAAAGACATTACAGCTTTACTCGACATGATATGAGAGAAAAAAACGTGGAACATCACACTACAAGAAATTTGGCCATTAGTGACAACATTTCTCAGTGATGAAAAAAAATCGTCACAGAATGGTGTCCTTTAACCACAATACAGCAAGTTGTCACAATTGAGTCAAGGGAGCCAACACATCAGTGACGACCTTGCATTGTTGTCACAATTCGATTCCCGCCAAGAGTCATGGAGAGAGCGGGAACTGCAATAGTGACGACTTTCTAAAAGTTGTCAGTATTAATAGCACTTTCTTTGACAACTTTGCAATTGTTGTCACTGATAACATTGTATAGCCTTTAGTGACAACCTAGTCTTGTCACTGTTTGATTTAAAATATTTATTACTTTTTAAAACTATTACTCCTAATTTTTTGTAATTATTATGTGTTCTCTAATGATTTTGATTGTTATATACTTATGAGCCTCCTTATTAGTTTAATTTTCTTGTATATGTAATAACTTCATTAGAATAAAAATAATTAAAAAATAAAAAATTCATTAGTGTAAATAAACTTGTGACTACTTAACTTAGAATGATTATTAGTTAATATGATATGAATATAACTAAGAGTTTTCAAATGGAACTAGTTATTGAAGTGGATAAATCCTAAACTCCATAGTTAATTAACTAGTACACATTATGTATTAGTTTAATTGTGCATTTTTTTTCTTATTTGAAGATAATGGATTAATAGTGAAGTTTTGTATTGGATGTTAATTGAATGGCCGCTATTTAAAATGTGCTTTGTTAATTGAATATGCTCTATTTAAAATCTACTAAAAATTAATGGCAACCTAGGTTTGTTTTGCAAATTAGTAGTACAATAACTTCAAACAAAATCAACCGATAACATACATGGCTTATCAGTATAAAATAACTAAAGAGTTCATTTACAATAACTGACTTTAAAAAACACTATATACAAACCAATAGACACAAATATATGGGAACTCCTAAAAATTAGGGGTGAACCATCTTTTAGTTTATGCGGGTCATATAAGTCATATGTTATTTAAAGTAGAATTTTCCATAACTAAAGACCTATGGTACTACTAGACTAAATTAAAAGAATGAAAGAGATTTAAGATATAATAATTTAGTATTGCAATTTTGAGGAAGTGATATAAAGTTTTAACACCTGTATGAATTATTTGAAGTTATTCAACAAAAAAATATTTGAAGTTATTACCAAAAAAATTGAACTATTTGATGTTGAACAAAAGTACATTTACCACTTGTATTAATTTAACAAAGACTTGACTCCCATTATGAAATTTTTTGACAAAAATGTTAAAAGGTAGCAATTAATAATGTATTAGTAAAATTATACTTCAACTAAAAAAACTTGATTGAAATTTTGAGGAACTCAGTGAACCGATATTTCACTGAAACTAAATAAACAAAGTATGTGAAAAATATATGGTGCGGGTCAAATGTGAAAAACAAACATTTTGTAACCCAATAGAAAAGCTCTCTGCTTTACTCTCCGTTGGTCTCCCCTCTCTCACTTTACACCCTCAACAGAAACTATTAACAAAAAACAATTCTCCTTTCTCCTCTCCATAGATCGATCATGTCTTTGTGATGTTGAACAGAAGAAGTACTCCACCAACTCTTTGCAAGAAAAGGTATCTCATGTCTCTCCTTCTTCTCCCCGATTTTTCCCCAATTTTTTTTGCCCTAATTATTTTTTTGCCAAAAATTTGTGCCCAATTTTTTTTGGATAATTTTGAGTTACGGGTGAAATCATCTCCACTAGAATTATTTTAGTTGTGAATACCATTACTTCATTCTTTTTTATTGTACAAGATAAAGGTTTCAGTGGGGTTGGTGGTGGATACGGGTTTGAGGTTGAGTTTGGGGACGAAGGTGATTATGATGTAGAGGGGTTTGTTTCTTGGAATGGGATGGAAAACGGGGACAAGAAGATGGGAATAAAATGAAGGGGGGAATTACAAGGGTGTGCATAGGATAAAACAGGGAGCCCCTGACAAAGCTTTTAACAGTACGGACCAGACATCTCATTACTGGCACCCTCTTAATACCCTCTCACTCAAACCCATAAAGAATACCCATTTCCTGGTCACACTCCCTCTAGATTTAAGGGTTCCTTTGTTCTCTAGCTTCATCAGATTTGGGTCTAGGGAAACTTTCGGAATGTAAATATTCCTTAAATTATGGCAAGAGAATAATTTTATTGTAGTATAATCACTTTTGTATTCTTCCTGTCCAGCTTGGCGTTTGTTTGTTGAATGGGTTGGTACTTGTTAGCAGTTAGCAGCACTTGGGTTTTTGAAGAATTATATGATCCTTAAGATCGGTAGAAAATTCATTAATGTAAACCTCTCAAGTTAATGTTTACGTCTTTATGCGACGACAGGATAGTGATAGACTATGGGAATGAAACCTATACTCATGTCTGTCATTTGCTTTTAGTGTCTGCTTTGTGTTTACTGGGATGAAAATGAATGGATTTACAAACAGTTTTTCTTTTTCATTTTTGTCTCTTAAAGTACTCTCCTGAAGCAGCCTTCATTTATTTAAAACACCCTTTTTAAGTTTTAACACAAAATTACTACTCTTCCAATTTCTAATTATAAACAATATTATATGAGTTCATTTCTTCTTCATGCGGTTTTAAACAAAAAAAAAAATGAAACAAGAGCTGGCCAATCGCATCTTGGCAAATTTAGTGATTCGTTAAGTTAGGTAAATATCCAAAAAACGCTTTACCATGACCAGTTGAAAGTGAAACTTTGTGAACTGTTGGATTCTTGTACGCTTTACATCCTAATTAGCTATAGTGGTAGGAGTGGAAAAGATTTAAGAGGTGATTATGATGTAGATATGTCTATGAGTGGTTGCAAGTGAGAAAAATAGTGGGTTAAGTGGTGTTGGGTGGAGAGGGAATTGGGAAATCACAAGGTTTAGAGGAATTTTTTCTGATGTAAAAAATTCCCTCTTTTCTTTTTTTGTGTTGAAATTTGGTAAATTGTCATGGAAATTTCAAGAGAAAATCTCATCTCCATTTTCTACACCATCACCGACGTTATGTCCATTCAGTACTCCATCCAATAGAGATCAAGTTTTGGTACAAGAATGAAATAATTTATTATTTTTTATGTTTTTTAATAGTTCTTCAGTTTTGGAAGTGAAGTTCTGATTTCTTTAAATTGCAAGAGAAAAGTTATATTGCCTTTTTTAAAGTTAGGTAAGTTACATTTGAACTCCCAATGTGCAACTAATGAAGTCAATAAAAGGTTCATGGCTGACTGTAATGCTAATTCTAGAGGCTTGCTTATGAACAACTTTTGGTTGCTGAAGTGGAGCATAATTCAAATATAATGCAAAAGCCGCATAGGAAATTTGTATATATTGCACATCTTTTGCATTGGGAGTCGTAATTTTCTCAAGTTTTGTGGTTAGTTAAGGAGTATGGACTTTGTGATACTACTTTTAATTGCCTTGTATAGCTAACTATGTTACAAGCAGGTGTTTTTAGTTTTTGTGAGGAAATCATGATATTCAGATTATGGTATAAGCTGGAGACAGCATTTTCCTTGCCAAAGGTATACATCAAGCTTGATTTTCATTGTTCAAATTCTAGAGTTTATCTTGAATAAGTAGTTCTTTCCTACCATTTTTTTTTCATATTTGGTGATGGACTACCTGAATGAATATGTAAGTTTTGACGATTATGTAGTGTTCTTGGAATGTGTAGTTGTAACGTTATTAGGTACAAGTATAGATTAGTATCAAAATTGAAAGAAGGAAACATATGTTTAATATGCAAACATTTTCTTATGAGAACTACAGCTACCATTTTATTCATTGTCTTTGAGCTTATAATGCACAGTATCATTTCATAGCGACTTCATTGGTTTGTTATTGTCTTGCAGCTTATTATGCTGATGCTATTGGTCCTTGCTATGGAATTTCCAAATATTGTGATGTTTTTTGGGTAAGTATATACTCCTTTCTATCTATGTTAGACTTGTTTCAAATGGTTGGGTCTTGTCAACAAAGTTTCTGTAAAAGTGACAATTGTCACTTTGTTCTAGGAGACATTTGCATATAAACAAGCTACAAGTGGTCTCTAAGCTAACTAGTAGAAAAGAAATTTCTTAATCTAGTATTTCATGACATCTTATGCAAATTTTTCTTGATAACTACTTACTTTTATGCTATTTAAGCTACTAGCATGTGATATTTGCTATTAGAACTTCTGAAAATTGAAAGTAGGTTGGTTAGTGAATGTACTGGTTTGCCTCATAGTCAGAAGCTTCGATTTATAGTGGAGCATCTTTTCCATTTTTTACAAAGTTTCACTAAAATATTAGATGCATCATTTTATTATTAAAATCATTAAAATATTACCAATGGGCGCTAAGAATCTCTAGTTATGTCGAATTTTATTTGTCATCAAAATTTGGTCTAGCGATAAACAATATGCATTTTCAATACCTGAAAAGTTGAAGTTGCTATGCATAATCTATAGAATGAACCATACAAATGGAGCCTATGAAGCCATAAAAGGAACACTGTTTGGTTCTTAATATGGTAGCATAAGCATATTAATTGTTTTGTGAGTTCTTAATAACGTAGTAAAAGTAAAAGAAGTGTTTCTTGAGCTCTAATGTTCTAAGTGTTTATCTCTTACTTTACCCTTATTTAGTCATTGTCTAGATTATACTTAAAAGGAATGATTTAGCTTATTTTCTTGCAAATTCTTTAGTTATCTTTATTGTTTCAAGTTTTTCTTATGACCTACTAATAATTGCAGTACTTCACTGCAGATATGTTGCTCATTTTAGCTTTTTGGAAGATCAGCAGCAGGAGTTGCCAATTCACTCAAGGACGATAAAGAAAATCTTATACTTAGGAAATGTCATGACAACACATATTTTTTTTGGGACTTGGATTTGTTTTGTAAAGCTACCTCGACTTATATGTGAAATTTAGGCCAAATACCACTTATCAAACCATTTGTAGGGTGTTGTTGAACTTCATTATGATATTTGAATGCTTGATATGATATTTTGGCATTTCGTAATGCAATGGATGCGTTCATTTGCTAATTGTCAAGCATTGTCATTTTTTTTCATTTATAGATATAATTGTAGTAGGAAAATCTGACAAATTTCATGGTGATAAAGTGTTATCACTGAATCAGAATTTTCCATTAATAACAACCTGTTGTCATAGAATTAAAAAGTGTTTAGTGACAACAAAAGTTGTCAGTAATTAGTCTATACCAATGACAATTACGGACCACTTTTAGTGACAACATTGCTTTGTATATCATTGACAAGATACCATGTCATCACTAAAATTACAACAATTACTGACGACACATGTTGTCACAAAACAGTCCCATTCACTGACGACTTTTATTGTCGTCACTATGTACTTTTATCGACGGGCCTTCAGTGACGACCCTGTGACAATTAGAAAGTTGTCAATAAAAGTCATCAGTGACGACTTTTTATTTTTTTGTGACAAAAATAGCCTGTCACTGAAGACCAATTTTCTTGTAGTGTCAAAACCACAATTCCCTTGCTAGTTTCTGGTTTGAAAGGAATTTTCTTTTGCAAAGGAATCCATGTCCATTACGCACCCACTACACCATGCTACACCCAAAGTAAGAGAAAAGACCAATGCAGCCCAGGAATAGCAAACAAATCCTAAAAGTTAAGCAAACCAAAACAAACTTCAGCAACCCAAGCGAAGAAAGAAATCTGTTCGCACAGCTGCAGTATGATCGAGGGGACTCTTGGCTCCTTTGAGCTCCAATGTCATGACCTAGAAAGGACTCAATACAGGTCCTAAACTCACTCCAGCACAAGAACTTGGGACAAAGGGGAGAGGGAAGATTCAATAAGGCTCCTGAAACATGAAATGCAACAAGGCAATGATACGGATTCGCCCACACCCCAACCGACGTGCGGCAATAGCGTGAGGAGGTATAGACATCTACTGCCCCCTAACTCAGAACTGTTGCGCCCCATTTTTTGAAAAGAAAAATAAAAGACGAGTTTAGAAAAATGGCTTTTGATTCAATTTTTTGATTGAAAAGTGAATTTTTGATTTAAAAAAGAATGAAAAACATGGGTCTAAATGGGACTTGAAAATGCGACGATTTTGACCCAAAATATAGTTTAAAAAGGGTTTTTGAATAAAAATCGGAGTTGCCACTTGGTATAGAATTAAGGTGTACCAAGTCACCGAAAAATGAATTTTTAAAGAAAGAAGTAGAAAAACCCTTTTTAAATGACTCCAAATCTACGAAAATCAGAGAAAAAGATTCGGAAGTCACATTTGAAGAAAGGGAAGGCAAGGATAAGAATCCAAGGCACCCTTTCAACCTAGCCAAGGCTAGTTGCGTGATTTAGTCAACGATTTTCTTATTTTAACCTAAAGATTTATCACATTTGGATGTACTATATGAATGCAAACCCTAGACCTAAGAGGATATCGGGGGGCTCGAAATTTCTCTTCAAAGCTCACTTGGTACCAATCACATTAATTGTGACGCCCAATAAAGACTCTTTGAAGAGGTCACGAATAATACAAAAATATGAGACTCTAAGAAAAAAAAAAGGAAAATAAAATAATTATACAAATATACGTGACCTAAAGGAATGCATCATGTCGGGTGCGGGAGACTAATGTTCGTGACTCAATTTTTCCTTTAATAGAGGGAATACGAGCGTGCTAAGGCTAGAAAGCCAAACTCGTCCATATCCCATATTCGAGGGGTTTTTCCTAGTCTAATCAAGCAAATGTACTAACCTAGGTCTAATTCTTAGATGAAATGCAAGTCCAATGTCATGTTTCATACAAAGGGGTAAGTAATATATACACATAAGGAAAATACGGGGGAAGGGATATACGTATAAGGAGGGACGTCATGCAAAAATGATAAAAGACCCTAAAAGGTGAAAATATGCATGAGATGAAGTGATTTTATCACACAATCATGATCTAACGTGCGGATGGTTCCTAAGGGTCTAGCGTTGGACTAGCCCTTAACTAACGTTCTCTCACAAGCATTGGACTTGTAAGAGCTCGAAGGGAAGACCATGACTAGCATTGGACTAGCCACGGTAGCGTACATTCCATCGACATAATCAGATATAATACTAAAAAGCAAATAGACATGCAAAACAAATAGTTTCACATAGCACGTAGCACATAAGCATGCTTATCTAGATGCAGGAGCCTAAGGAAAGCAATTAAACACATAAGCATATAGGCACGCACAAGCACATAGCACACAAGCCCTATCTATTACAAAAAGGAGGGAGTCTACTACAATCTAAGAGGGGGAAACGGAATAAAATGATATAATAACCTAACTATTACAATTGTGGCATTTAATTGCCTTCCCAAATAAATACAGATTAAATTAAAATAAATATACAAAATTAAAACAAATAAAGTAACTAAATGAATAAATAAAATGAGAATATTCAAAAAGCATGCAACTTCACACATAAGTTCACATAGGAGCACATAGGGTTAATAAAATCAAAATAAGAGATAGAGTGTACCTCCCTTGAGTTGGTACCATAATGGAACGAAATTACTTATTTACCCTCCAAAAAAACAAAGAAAGGGTCAAGGCATCACTTTGGTTAACAAATAATCGCATAAAATGGAAACGAACATAAAATTGAATCATTCAAAGCATTCAAATAAACCAAACAATCCATGTTCATCAAATTGACACAAACAAGGACCCAATTGAAAGAATTAAAGAAATTTGAGGGATCGATTCGATTAATTTTTCAATTATTTGGGCCATAGTGACCTTAAGCACAAATCAAGAGGTCAAAGTGTGATTTTTGAAACATTTTTCCATGCAAACTTCATGCAACCACCGAAAACACTCTCTGCAACAAAAAAACCATTACTAATGAAAGCTTTCTGCAATCAAACAAACTTTCGGCAAGAAATTTCACACCACTTTTGAGCCAATCCCAACTAAGCATGGCTAACACTTCTTAATAATGCAATTCATGGAAGCATTTCATGCAAGTAACAACTACGAAACCAGCTTCTGCAACCGAGAGTGAAGCCTGTTGTAGATTCATTTTCAAACTCAGATTTCGAACCCAAACACACAGCTTTGCTTGAAAATTTTCAACCAAAATCATAATTTGAAACTAAGCAACAAGACACATAACTTCAACATCCAAACAAGCAAGAAACATAGAAGGAACTGATGCAAAATTCCGGAAAAACATTCATGTAAAAATGGTTTGGCAACCTGAAATTCATTTTCCAACAGGTATGTGATCCTGATTCAAGTGGTTTAGACCCCAAACATGCAAACTCAAACACCACTTATCCAATTTCTTCTTTCCAACATAAAATCAACAAGCAAGTTAGGTGTCAAGACTTGGTGAGCAGTCACGGAAAGGAAAACAGCAAAGAGAATGCAGCAGCTTTTTACTTCTTTTTAGTTCAGCCAGAGATATTTGCACGCACAGAGCTCAAACCAACTCTACTAAACTAACAACCAAACCAACCTGTCAAACTTCAACCCATTGTCATTAACATCCCCTCAACTAAGATCCTCTGTTTCTAACAATCTAACTAAGGCAAGTGAGAGTACGGCACAACAAATACTTAGACAACAAACAGACCTAATGGAAGAAACCCAACCAAATCAGAATTTTTGCTATTCTAGAAAAATCAGTCTACAAACATCCATACAACCAGCCGAACACTTTCAAACTTGTTGCAGCAAAAATTTTACTCTTAAACTACAGGAAAACACCGTTTCAATCCAAGCCATGGCATCAGACCAGTGTTGTTTTTCAACCCTTAGCATAAAACTTTAGATTCAAACATCCCAAAAAAAACATAGAAGTAACCCAATTTGGAAACAAAGCTATACTTGCTACCAGTCCTAAAGGAAATAGAGCATGAACAACAATACTTTTCACACAAAACTCAGATACAAATCACACAAAGCTGAAAGCTTTTTCAAATTTTCACTCGATTGGAGCATAATCATATAGACAATTCCCACGAAATTCACTGCCCACACTCCAGATACTATAATTTTATCATCTATAAGCCATAGCAAAGACAGAACTAGCAGACAACGTAAGGGAGCGGGCAAACCACTAAGGTAAAACTTTGATTGTAAAATGTAAGTGACATGCGAGGGACTGATACCAAATGGTAAACTTTCGGGCAGATTATCTTTCTCAACTTCTAGCTGTCCTCACGATCTTCATACAAGAAGTAAAATGAACGAGAAATGGATCGAGGGTTACCTATTTTGCTGCTGCACAACTGGATCTTTTCTTAGCCGAAGCTTTCTCCCTCAGCCGAATTTGAAAACCCTCTCTTCTCAATCTTCTCCCCTTGCGTTTTCCTTCCTTGCTTCCAGATTTCAATCTTTTCTTTTCCCGTTCTTCCCTGGTTCTATTCGTCTCAGCCCGTAACCCCCTTGCTGTTCACTCTTCTGCTCCCTCAAGATTTTTCAGCCGTCCTCTATCTAAAACTCTCCCTTCGCAAACCTCAGACTTTCTCTCGATTTCTCTCAGCCTTTACCTGCTTCTTTCTGGTTTCTTTTCGCTCAACTTCCTTCAACCCTCTCGGTCTTTTTGCCCTCCGCCGTTACACTTGCTTCAAAAACCTCTCTTTGTTCGTCATCAGATTCTTAAACTCTCCTCATCTCTCTCCAAAAAACCCTAGCTCTTTTCTTTTTCCTTTGCTTTTCCTACCTCAGCCCAGCCGTCAACTAAAGCCCCCCTCTCCTTATTCCCTCAACCCTTTTCCTTTTGTTGCTTTTTTTCTAAAACCTAGCCGTCAATCCCATCCTCCTCGTCCGTCCTCTGTTTTTCTCTACTCAGCCCAGCCGCCAACTCTTCTTATCCTCTCCTTCGCCCCTCCCTACTCTTTTCCCAGTTTCCTCCGCAACTCCAGCTCTCTGGTTTCTTTTTCTCATTTCTTCACTCAACCAGCCGTCAAAAGCTCCCCCCATTCTGGTTGTGTTTTCATCTATTTAAAGGCCCCAAAACCTACGATGAAAGGTTTAGATGGCCCTGCTCAAAAATGAGTTTATGTGGTTCATTGCTGCCCCTTTGATCTTGTCCTTGAGTGATGAGCTGGGTTGGTACTAGGAATGTTTGGAGAGAAAAAAAAAGCGTAATGGGAACGAATGAAATTGGAAGAAAAGCCAGCTGCAATGTTGAGCCTTGTTGCTTCCTTTCGTATGAAACCTAGAGGATGATGAATACTGCACGTCCAAACATGCGCACGGGTCTCTTTCTTTTTTCTTTTTCTGTACCTGATTTTTGTTTTTCCTTTCCTTTTCTGATTTTCTTTTCTTTGCAATAACTCAGTTAATTAATAAAATGGAAACAAAACAAAATAAACAAAAATAGCAATTTAAATAAAATCGAATAAAACTAGGAATAAAAGATAAAAACAAAATGCTAACATTTTTTTTGATGATTTTCCCTTTTTTTCAGTGGATTAATTAATAAAAACAAAACAATTTTCTTAACAAAATGAGAGTGAGATAAACTAAGCAAGAAATAATAATAATAATAAAATAAATAAATAAACAAAAATCACCTAGAATAAATAAATAAAAAGAACGGCTAAAATTTTGGTGTCTACAATTTGCCCCTCTTTGTCTGAGTTTTGGAAAAACTTGAGACAAAGAAGTGGACACCAAAATATTTACTTGTGTTATTCGGCTGCAAACTACTCGAGCGACTGACACTTTTGAAATGAGCACTGACCTCTTTAACAAAACTTTCAAAAATGGGACTGACCCAGACGAAATTTAAAACGGGACTGACCCGATGCAAAAAATTTAAAACGGGACTGACCCGAACA
>NW_020863244.1:0-37246 GCF_003713205.1 Coffea eugenioides | reverse complement strand
CACCATACATCGCACCGGACCCGCACTTTAATAAAAGGCACTACTACGCGAGTAGGCCAAGCAAGATCTCTCAATAGATCAAACTTACAGTTATCTAATGGTTCACCAAGCTTCTCGACCAAGCCCTTGCTGGCTCGAGTTGCAAGGTCGGCCAATTGAGTTTTCGGCGTCCCCAGAGTTCAGTTTAAGTCGAGAAAATTCACTCCAACAATGTGCAGTCAATCAGTTGCAATTCAGTCAATCAATTTCAATTCAGTCAATCAATTACAATTCAGTCATGAGCAATTCAGTTATACTATCAGTTGAATGAGAACGAGTGCGATAAAATACACACTCGACTCAACAGTCATAAACCATTCAGTCCATAAGCAGCAATTCACATAATTGCAACAAATCATGCACTTGACACTCACCAATCAAAATAGGGAGTAAGTGTTCAAAGAACTTTTAGGCTTCCGCTTCGAGATCCTCTTGAAGGTACCCTTGAGCGCCTAAACAAATAATAATTAACTATCACACACTATTACTTATAAATCCCTGGTTAACAAGGAAGATTGTACCCTTGTACAATACTAAGAAAATATCATGAAAGAGAGCCTTAATTACTCATAAATCGAGACTCAAAAGTAGGGTTTAATAACACAAGGAAAACTGATTTCTTTCATGAAATCAAGTTTAAAACGGTCAATCGATATCAATGGATAGGGAAGAGTTTCCAAAAACTCATTTCCCATCGAGTCGGAAAATTTCAGTTTTGCACGTCAAATTTAGAAAAATCAAAACTTGCACTCAGTAAGTCCAAAATTGGAAAACTTTATACCGTTGGAATCTTGGTTCAAAATGCTAAAAGTTCCTAGAAGACACCTTTCCAAGATTCTAAATTGAAGATATTCAAATTTCAGCTCAGATTGGCTGACTTGAGCATGCAAGACAGTTTCAATCAGGTTTTTTGGCAAATTTTTGAAATTCGAAAAAATTCACAGAAAGTGAACTAACCTCTGAAATTTGTACTACAATAAGAGTTCTAAATAAAGTTTCAAATACAACAAATGGAACAAAGTTCAGAGTTTTGAATGCCAAAATATAGTAGCTAAAAGTTGGCTAAAATTGAAGACAGTTCAGTAAATTTTTCAGATTTGAACAACTTTGGAACATCATTTGGGTATCAAATAGGTCTTAGAATGATACCAAATTTGGTACATTTCAACTTCCATATGAGAGATACTCCTCTTCAAAATTTCACATAAAAAATTGTACGGGAAGGTAGTTAACAAAACTACCAAATTTCAAGGAATTTCCTAGACAAATCTGTCGTCTTGCTTCCTTTTCCTTTTTCAAACATTTTGCCCAATGAAATCAACTCCAATTTGGTTCATTGGTGAAACCAAAGTCCAAGCTACATTTTATATACATTTGGTAGGTGGTTGTCACCAAAATTTTTGAAATAAAATATTTCAAAAGTAACTAAACCAATCGGCTAGCAAAACTAGGGTTTTCCAACTTTTGTACAGTTTGGGAATTGGACTATATCTAACTCAATACAACTCAAAATTGAGAATGTTTGGTGCCATTTGAAACTACATTCAAAAGGCTACATTTCATCAGAACCAATCATTTTGGAATTCAGTTTGTAAATGAGACAAAATAGAGCCACAAGCTACAGCTTCTACCCTTCTCTTAGTTGAACAGTCATACAGGATAGCCAAATTTTAACAATCACTATAGATGACTCAGTTTGAATTAGAAGGTGTATTTTGCACTGTTAGAAAACTATGGATGTCTAGTTTTGAATGCCACTGATGGCACTCCATTCCGACTTTCTGACAGAGAGATATGTTCGTTCAAAGAACACTGCCAGTGGACGACTGCTACACGAATTTTTCAGATTTGTTCTTGCCAAAATTCAATTTTTTTCCAACTAATTCAAATGATTTTTGGTAGAAACTTTCTACACACCATATACAACATATATACATCAGTTTCAAAGTTATTTGACCATCAAAAATTCGAACTAAATGCACGGCAAAAATAGGACAGATTTCGGTCAACAACCATGCGAAATTTTCCTTCAACTTTCCTTCGATTCTCTATCCATAATCATTTTAAACAACATTTAAACAACTCAAATCAAGCATTATATCATCATATCAGCCCATACAACCAAGGTGGGAATTCATAGGGCTCACATCGACCATTCCAACCCAAGTAACAACAACAATAATGAAGTTACAAGCTTCAAAGCTAAGAATAAAACCCATTAAAGCCAAGAATGAAAGATTGGATGGTGTTGGATGGTTACCTCCTAGCTTTGAGAGAAACCAGAATTTTTTTGATCACTAAAACTCCAAGAAAACTGCTAAGATGAAGTCTTTCTTCTAGCTTAAGTGAATTTCCAAGTGATTTTCAGGTTGGATGGTGATTTGTGAAGGATTTGGAGTAAGAATGGAAACAAATGAAGAGAGCTCTTTTCTTCTTCTTCCTTGGAGAGTTTCGGCCAAGCTTGGTGAGAGGAGAGAGAGTGTGTGCTAATGAATGAAGCTTCTTGGAGAAACTTGAATGATTTGTGGTTAAAATTTACACAAAAGTCAACTATGAATAATATACTCGTGCGCGCGTTTCGCATCTGTTTTCTCTCGAGTTTGTTTCTCTTGTGCACTAAACCTCTAATGTACTTCCTTTAACATTATAATTATTCACTCTTAGTAGTCTAGTATAAATTTTTTAAATTTCCATTTAACTGTTTCGGATCGAAATATGCGAACTTCCGATTCGCGCGCGATAAAGCGATACCTAAAAGGAATTCATGTAACGATAATATAATTAACTAATACTAGGGTAAATAATTATAAAATGACTATTTTAAAAATAAAAACATGAGTCCTCACACGAGTCTAGTATTAATTATTCAAATCTCTAATTAGTTTGCGCCGGCACAATTTTCGGGAAACTTTCGATGCGCGTACGGTATAAGCTTAAATTTTAACTCACTCACATCTAATCTCTCAATTAACTTTTCTTAGTTTACTATTGATCATTCTTAATTCTCCAAGATTATTGCACTCTCGAATCGAATTTTGCCTCAAAAAATGTGTACTCGTTATTCCTTACTAAATGAGCCTCCGAAAAATAAATTTTGCTAAGGAAACATTAAAAAACATAAGGGAGACATTGTTCTATACAAATGGATTTAAAATGGATGAAATAAATTATTCAGAGAAAACGGGTGAATAAATAATTAAATAAGCTAGTTAAAATAAGAAAATTTTTGGGTCCTCACATCCTTTCCTCCTTAAAAAGAATTTCGTCCACAAAATTCACACTTAGGACAATATCATTTCCTTAATGGTTAAACCTATCCGATCAATCACTAATTACGTTTTCCAACCCATACTTCGCAATTTCTATTCATCCAACTAGCAATCAAACTTTGATTTTTTTCTCCAATAGGTGTTTTAACTTCCAAGTTATAGGGCAACTTGATTGGCCTCATGTCTATCCTATATAGGTAATGTCTTCACTTCTTTAATGCAAATATCACAGCCGCTAAGTCCAAATCATGAGTTGAAAATTTCTCTCGTAAGATTTTACTTTCTAGAGGCATATGCAATCACCTTATCGTGTAATAATGATGCACATTCTAAACCATCCTTTGAAGCATCTGTATAAATCACAAAACTACCTTCTCCGCTCGATAAGGTTAATATAGGTGCATCGGTTAAACATTTTTTCACTTTTGAAATTCTTCCTCACATTTAGAATCCCAAATAATTTACCAAGTCTTGCAGCCTTAGAAAAGTCCTTGATAAGTCAAAGGTAATATTCGGCTAACTCTAAGAACTCCAAATTTCGGTAGGATTTTCTGGTCGTTTCCTCTTAAAAACAGCCTTTCCACTTGGCTGAGTCATATAGCAATTCCTTTCTTAGATATTGTACAACTTAAAAGTTCTATTTCTTCAACCGAAACTCACATTTATTGAACTAAGGAAAGTTGGCGCTGCTCTCGGGGTTTGTAAAACAAATCATCAGGTGTCTTTCATGATCTTCTCGAACCTTAAAGTATACGATGTATCATTAATAAATGCCACCACAGATTAATCCAAATACGGTTTAAAACTCCGATGCATTAGATCCGTAAATGCTGCTAGTGCATTAGTCAACCCAAAAGACGTAACTGAAAATTCAAAGTGCCCATATTTTGAATTGAAAGTAGTTTTAGGCACATTGGTTTCTAGGATCTTCAACTAATAATAGTTCTACTTTAAATCCCACTAGGATAGTACCACGGCTCCTTACAGTTGATCGAATTCTTAACCATGTAAGGCAAAAGGGTAGTTGTTCTTAATGGTCACATTGTTCCAGTCTCGATAGTCTATGTATGGTCTCAAACTTCCATTCTAAATATGATATCCGGTCTCTTAATCGTTAGGCTCATTAAATCTATCAAATATTTCCTTTTACCAACTCAAACCTCACAATTAATATATCAAGTTGGCAATCAAGCGTTGGGTCCCAGTCTTAGCCCTCTGTTCTCGATTTTTGGTCCACCGCCGATCCCCTGGTCACCTCCAAGACCTGAAGTTTGCCTACGCTCTCCAATACAATCTTGACCACATCCACTATCATTCATATCTTATCACCAATCTAAAGGTATGGGGCAAAGTTTAAATATACCTGTAAGCCATGAAATCAATTAAAAGCAAGTAAATTGTCATATGTTATAAAAGATCAAATAGTTACATAAAGTTAGAGATGGAAAACGACAAGGTCATAACAGATCGTGCCGAGTTGCCAAGATACAAAACAACAAAAGGATTTTCCTATTTTACAAAGGATTGCCACTTCTAAAGTGTCAGTCTAGACTAAGTAAACTACAACCCGTATTCCTCGAGTGGGGTCAGTTCCATCCCCGCTCGTATTACTTCCATTACTCGAATTTCTCTCACAGCCATTAGCATTAATCACCCCTTCTGCCCCTCGATTGCTTTGCAATGGATCTAGCAGACTGTCGAGTATTTTCTCTTTTCTTAGAAGCTCTAAGATAATTCGACAACTTATGCTCGGTACTACCGCATCTCAGACATTTTCTTTGTTTTCTCTAGCACTTGGTCTCATCGTGATTAAGCTTGCCACAATATCCACAAATTACGTGAAAAGTTACGGTTTGATAAGTTTGAGAATTTCCTTTGTATTTCTTCTCCAGTTCCATGTTCTTGCGTAGCAACTCAATTTTCTCTTCATATTCTTGTTTCCACCATCCTTCCCAGTAGTCAGCCAATTTCTTTTGAAATTCTACCTCATTTCAAAGAATGTTCATTTCTTTACGCATTTCTTCCAAATTTATCATCTTACCAGTTGGCTTAAGTCAACTGCTAGCCTGCTAGGCAAATCAAGGGTTCGAAATAACTAACCATTCACAATGGAAGCTCTGGCCATATTACTTTTTCTTTTCTTGCTTCTAGGTTAACCCAGAATATAAATCTTAACTATTCTCTGCTTAATATGGACGAGTTCTTGAGTCTCCACAAGATTACTATCATTACTTACAAACATAACAAAATACGGAGATCTTATTCCCTAATATAAAAGTTCCACGTCCTAGTTCACTCTCCAATACTCATCTACAAAGTTGTTCGAGAAGAAACCCTAACCTCTTACTTTCACTAGTGCCTTATTTCATCCCCTCAAAGCAATCTACTATTTTGAGGTTAGACCCTCCGTGAATCTTAGATGGGCGAACTTCAAGAATCGCTCAATTACTAATCATCTCCATGGATTTCGGGTTGTCTAACCCCACGTCTTCGGTCCCTTGCACCTCCACGGCCGTTCATAGTCTTAAGTATGTTTAAATGCAAATTAAAAATAATTATGCGAGGAAACACTTAAAAACAAAAGGTGACATGAAAAATATTTGAAATAACAACTAGCATATATTAACATTTCAAGGTTCATATAATTGCCAAGTCAATGGTATTTACAAAAATATAGCACACAGGTACTACAAAAGTACATTTAGTTACACATGTCAAAAGTAGGCTTAAGTTCTTCAAAAAGTATGTCACACAATTGAACAAAATACAACGGTCTTTGAACTAGCACCACCCCAGCTATTTCTAGTTACAGCAGTCAAAAGATTTATCACTCCTAGTCTAATTTGCATCTGAGCTACTAGCCTGATCGTCCTCTTCCGGGTCCCCCTTGAAAGGGTCCTCCTCAGGAGTGCCCTCGTGAGCCAGACTATCGAAAGCCTCTATCACCTCCTCAATTAACGTAGTGGTATCAATTAGGATCCGAGAAGCCCAATCTCGGATCTCCTCACCTATCCTAGTCAATCGAGCCCTAGCCCTCTGAAACTCATTACGAGCGGCCTCAATCCTAGCCGTTTCGTTTACCACCGTCCCCTCTAACTCCTCAATCTTCACATCCTGAGCGTCCACCACAGCGCACAACTCCTCGATCTCTTGGAGTAAAGCTCTGTTGGTATTCACTAACTGACGACGCTCGTCGTCGACAGATAACACGAGATTATTCGGGCAAGCATACGTTGCCCTACAGGGACAACGGGAAAACCTAGTGGCAGGCGAGAATCGAATACGAACTCCTCCACCCAGTGCTCGATAGTAGACTGGCCTAAGAGGCTCCACGTGGCCATTAACATGACTATTGCCATTAGAGGCATGACTCCTGTTACCATTTTCTATCCCTATAAAACAACCACAATTTTCGGATTAGAAACTTAGAGTCACTAACTCGCTCAAATATCTCTTAAAGTATAACTGAGATATCTCATTCCTATTTTCCAGGGTAAAGTCTCTAATATATCCTCCAAATAAATCTCTAACCTAGTGCTCTTTTCCACCAATGCCGTTTCAGAAACTCTCGAGTACCAATTCTCTTTAACCACTGGAATACAATAGGTTAATGTTCAAGTGAATCCCATGGTCCAGTATCCTAAACTTTTAGCCTAAGATACACTACGAAGATCTGAAACCTAAGCTCTGATACCAACTGTGATGCCCCCACTTCTCCCTAAGACGGACCAAAGGGTATCGGCGGGACACCTGCCCAACTCTTGCTAGGACTCATTACAATTCTAGTTCAAATTTAAGGATAACGACTAATAACGAAGTCAAAATAAAGACAAGAAGTCATCTCCATACATGAATATTCAATCTTACATAACAAGTTTCGAAATACAATCACTCTTTCAAAATACACAACTTTCAAAAGATGTCTAGTCCAGTGCATTTAAAACCCTAATCCAAAGTGCCTCAAGTCGGCTTCTCCAAAACTCTTTCCATCTCGGCCCCTGCTAAGGAAAACAAATCTAATGGGATGAGCGAACGCTCAGTGAGGCCCCATGCAAAACACATAGTTCAAGTAGCAATGGCATGTAAGTGAGAATTAAAGCTGTAACATTCAAGCAATTCACAACTTTCAATTAAACACATTCAATGAGGATACAGGAGCTCTCAGGTACTAAGTTCCACTTGTTTCGCCAAGCCTCGATCGAATACCTTCCCGCGATGATACTCCATCAATCGGGTCGGCATTTAAGTCCGTAGAACTCCACTTACTTCACAGTTCCATCCACCATACACTGCACCGGGCCAGCGCTTCAATAAAAGGAACTACTACGCAAGTAGGCCAAACAAGATCTCTCAATAGATCAAACTTACAGTTATCTCATGGTTCACCAAGCTTCTCGGCCAAGCCCTTGTTGGTTCGAGTCGCAAGGTCGGCCAATTGAGATTTGGGCGTCCCCACAGTTCAATTTAAGTCGAGGAGATTCACTCCAACGATGTGCAGTCAATCAGTTGCAATTCAGTCAATCAATTACAATTCAGTCATGAGCAATTCAGTTATACTATCAGTTGAAAGAGAACGAGTGCGATAAAATACACACTCGACTCAACAGTCATAAACCATTCAGTCCATAAGCAGCAATTCACATAATTGCAACAAATCATGCACTTGACATCACCAATCAAAATAGGGAGTAAGTCCTCAAACAACTTTTAGGCTTCCGCTTCGAGATCCTCTTGAAGGTCCTCTTGAGCGCTTGAGCAAATAATAATTAACTATCACACACTATTACTTATAAATCCCTGGTTAACAAGGAAGATTGTACCCTTGTACAATACTAAGAAATATCATGAAAGAGAGCCTTAATTACTCGTAAATCGAGACTCAAAAGTGGGGTTTAATAACACAAGAAAAACTGATTTATTTCATGAAATCAAGTTTAAAATGGTCAATCGATATCAAAGGATAGGGAAGAGTTTCCAAAAACTCATTTCCCATCAAGTCGGAAAATTTCAGTTTTGCACGTCAAATTTAGAAAAATCAGAAATAGCATTTAGTAGGTCCAAAATTGGAAAACTTTATACCGTTGGAATCTTGGTTCAAAGTGATAAAAGTTCCTAGAAGACACCTTTCCAAAATTCTAAACGAAAGACATTCAAATTTCAGCTCAAAGTGGCTGACTTGAGCATGCAAGACAGTTTCGATCATGTTTTTTGGCAAACTTTGGAAATTCGGAAAAATTCACAGAAAGTGAACTAGCTTCTAAAATTTGTACTACAATAAGAGTTCTAAATAAAGTTTCAAATACGACAAACAGAACAAAGTTCAGAGTTTTGAGTGCCAAAATGTAGCAGCTCAAAGTTGGCCAAAATTAAAGACAGTTCAGTAAATTTTCCAGATTTGAAGAACAACTTTGGCACATCATTTGAGTATCGAAATAGTTTTAGAATGATACCAAATTTGGTACATTTAAACTTACATATGAGGGTTACTCCTCTACCAAATTTCACATAAAAACTCGTACGGGAAGGTAGTTAACAAAACTACCAAATTTCAAGGAATTTCCTAGACAAATCTGTCGTCTTGCTTCCTTTTTCTTTTTCAAACATTTTGCCCAGTGAAATCAACTCCAATTTGGTTCATTGGTGAAACCAAAGTCCAAGATACATTTAATATACATTTTTTAGGTGGTTGTTGTGACGCCCCGAAAAAAAAATGAGTTTGAGAACCCGGAAATTTTCTAATTTTCTAGGGTTTTATTTATTCAATGGCTTGTTTTCTGCGTTTTCTTTCGTAGGGAAATTTTCTAGATATTTTTAATGAGCAGATATAGTTTTTGGATGATTTTTCTAGTATCAAATAGGTTTTGAGAAATTAAGAGTGTATTCCGGATGTGGGACCCACTAGGGCGAAAAGTTCGGAAAAATTCGGCCAATAAGGTTAAGTTTTGGATACTGGATTTAATTTACCAGGTGTTAAGGGATAAGTAGAGGATGTTATTTGGATTGGAGTGAGAGGGAACAAAGAGATAGAGATTTATTAATTAGGTGACAAGTGTCACCATTTGATTGGGCTACCTTAAGACTTTCTTACCATTGACTTAAATGACCAAAAATGACCCAAATATCTTCCAAAAATCTTCAAGAAGAGCCGGCCCTCTCAAGCTTTCTTTCTCTCTCTCTTATTCCAAGTACAAGGAAGAAAACACTTCAATCTTGCTCCAAATCATCAAAACTAACCATCCAACCTTGAAATTACTTCATAAAACCTCTTCAATTAGAGTTAGTAAGTGGATTTGTGGAGTTGTTTGGAAGGTTAAGGTGACCCATAGCTCTCTCTCTCTTGTTTTAAAGGTAAGTCATGAAGTACCACTCTCCTCCCTCTAATGATGCTTAATTGATGCTTAGTGGTGGTATAAGGTGCCACTTTATGGATTATATTGTGATTTTTGGTTGAATTGATGAACTTTTGTAATTTTTGGGGATTTTTCTGTTTTAATATGAGTATGATTGTGTGGCTATATATGATGATTGGAAATGGTATATAATGATTCTAGAAGGTGGAAAAAGTGGAAGATTGCAAGTAATTTCTGTTTTGGAAGAAATCTGGAAAATTAGGGTTCCTTGGTTCTTCATTCTGTCCGAAATTTTAGGTCATAGATAGACGCCGAATTGGCCTTGGCTCAAAACATGAAAGTTGTAGATATTGATGTTTTAAGGGTGCCTGTACAATTTCAGAGCATTTGGAGTAGTGTAGAATGAGATATGTCGTATTTACTATTGCTGTTCTGGGTTTCAGGATGGCCGAACTGCGCCTGTAATTGGGTTGTTTTGACTGGAATTTCTTTGGATTTGGGTGTTGAGGTCTTCTGATGAAATGTAGCTTGATGTCCTATCTACCACATGCCTTTGGAATTTCTGCATTTGGACCTGTTTAGACTGAGTTGTACTGATTACAGCATAGTGTAATTTGTAAACCTGCAATTACGGTTCTGGTTTGGTATTCTGCATATTTGACTTAGTTGTGCTGGGATTTGGACTGAGTGACCTTCTACATTGTTGTAGCCCTGGTTCTTAGCTTCGAAATGGTGGGTCTTGCACCTTCATCCGACAATCGTAGCGCCTTTGGTACCATTACCGCAAAATGACGTCAAAACTGTTTTTCTGGTTTTGCGTTTAACTTTCATTTCCGGACTTTTCCCTAGCTTGACTGGTACTACTTGGAGCTTGCTGGATGGCTATTGGATGACCTTGTTGTTGTGTGTGTACCTTTGGGTTGAATGAGAAATATAATGAAGCCGTGATGGCTGGAAAAGTTAGCAAATTTAGGGGAAGTGCTGTCCGAACTTTGAAGGGACTTGTTGCATTGGGTTTGTGATCTAAGACTTGGATTTGAGCAAGGCAATGCTATATGATGGATGGTTTCAGAGCCGTGGAGGTGAGTGACCTCAAACTATTTCTAAAATTATTTATGAACCGTTTCTTGCATTATTTACTTTTGAACTGTTTCCCAATTTACTTTTGAACCGCTTTCCCGCATTATTTACTTTTGAACTGTTTTCAAAGTTAATTTTGGAACTGTTTCTTACATATCATGCGTGCTTGCATATCAGTGTCTTGTTATTATTGATTTTGCTTTCAATGATTGCTAAACGAGTTTTCGAGGCGAGTGTGTACTTTATCGCACTTAGCCTAAATGATTTTGAAATTTTAATGATTGAGCGATTGAAATGTTAATTGTGCATGAATGTAAGCCTTTTGGGCTGAACTGGCCATTGCCCCTTGTTACCGGTCGTCTCGAGCCAGAAGCGGACTCGGTCGGGGCGATTAGGGACTTGGTGTGAACGTTTCGGTATACTCGAGTATTACCTTGTAGGTTGGTGGAGCCTGGCCAAAAGCCAGGGACGGGGTGAATGAATGCACGAATGAAACAAAAAATGCAATGAAATGACAGGAGAACGAACGTATCCTTTTCATGAATGTTACTATCGCTTTCCATTGTAAATGTTTCTTGAATTATTGATACTCCATATTTAATGTTTTGTAAACGTTGTAATTGTTTCTAAACTTATCATTTGATTTACGACATCATTGAAATGAACCATTGTTAAACAGATTTGATTACTGATTTTCTGGTTACTCGCTGAGCTTCTAGCTCACCCCAAAAATATTTTATTCCCCTCCACAGGCTCAAGGGCGAAGGAAGGGCTTGTAGTACTTGTGCACGTGATTGGATGGCCTATGTTTGTACAATTTGATTTGGAATCATTTTATGTATAGTTGGGAATTGTTTCCGCTTCGCTTATGACATGTAATTTTTTGGAGAATTTGATGTAATATTGGAGATTTATATTGTAATATTTGAGGTTTATTCTTGTAATTCATTTGAGGATTGTAGTGAACGACTGAGTCCCGGCGAGAGCCGGGCAGGCGGTCCGCCGAACCCTCTGGTTCGCCTTAGGGGGAGGTGGGGCTGTGACAGTTGTCACCAAAATTTTTGAAATAAAATATTTCACAAGTAACTAAACCAATCGGCCAACAAAACTAGGGTTTTCCAGCTTTGGTACAGTTTGGGAATTGGACTACATCTCACTCAATACAACTCGAAATTGAGAATATTTGGTGGAGTTTGAAACTAGATTCAAAAGGCTACATTTTATCAAAACAAATCGTTTTGAAATTCGGTTTGCAAATGAGAGAAAATAGAGCCACAAGCTGCAGCTTCTACCTTTCTCTCGGTTGAACAGTCATACAGGACAGCCGACTGTGATCAATCACTACAGATGACTCAATTCGAATTAGAAGGTACATTTTGTACCGTTAGAAAACTATGGATGTCTAGTTTTGAATGCCACTGACGGCATTCAATTCCAACTTTCGGACAGAGAGATATGTTCGTTCAAAGAACACTGCCAGTGGACCACTGCTACACAAATTTTCCAGATTTGTTCTTGCCAAAATTCAATTTTTATCCAACCAATTCAAATGATTTTTGGTAGAAACTTTCTACACAACATATATACATCAGTTTCAAAGTCATTTGAGCATAAAAAATTCGAACTAAATGCACGGCAAAAATAGGACAGATTTCGGTCAGCAACCATGCGAAATTTTCCTTCAACTTTCCTTCGATTCTCTATCCATAATCATCTTAAACAACATTTAAACAACTCAAATCAAGCATTGTATCATCATATCAGCCCATACAACCAAGGTTGGAATTCACATCAACCATTCCAACCCAAGTAACAACAACAATAATGAGCTACAAGCTTCAAAGTTAAGAATAAAACCCATTAAAGCCAAGAATGAAAGATTGGATGGTGTTGGATGGTTACCTCCTAGCTTGGAGAGAAACCAAAATTTTTTGATCACTAAAACTCCAAGAAAACCGCCAAGGTGAAGTCTTTCTTCTAGCTTTAGTGAATTCCCAAGTGATTTTGAGGTTGGATGGTGATTTGTGAAGGATTTGGAGTAAGAATGGAAACAAATGAAGAGAGCTCTTTTCTTCTTCTTCCTTGGCGAGTTTTGGCCAAACTTGGTGAGAGTAGAGAGAGTGTGTGCTGATGAATGAAGCTTCTTGGAGAAGCTTGAATGATTTGTGGTTAAAATTTGCACAAAAGTCAACTATGAATAGTACTTGCGCACGCGCGTTTCGCATCGGTTTTCTCTCGGGTTTGTTTCACTTATGCACTAAACCTCTAATGTACTTCCTTTAACATTATAATTATTCACTCTTAGTAGTCTAGTATAAATTTTTTAAATTTCCATTTAACCGTTTCGACTCGAAATACGCGAACTTCCGATTCGCGCGTGATAAAGCAATACCTAAAAGGAATTCATGTAACGATAATATAATTAACTAATACTAGAGTAAATAATTATAAAATGACTATTTTAAGAATAAAAACATGCGTCCTCACACGAGTCTAGTATTAATTTTTCAAATCCCCAATTAGATTGTGCCGGCGCGATTTTTGGGAAACTTTCGACGTGCGTACTGTATAAGCATAAATTTTAACTCATTCACATCTAATATTTCAATTAAATTTTCTTAGTCTACTATTGATCATTCTTAATTCTTCAAGATTATTGCACATTCGAATCGAATTTTGCCTTGAAAAATGTGTACTCGTTATTCCTTACTAAACGAGCCTCCGAAAAATAAATTTTGCTAACGAAACATTTTTAAAAACATAAGGGAGACATTGTTCTATAGAAATGGATTTAAAATGGTTGAAATAAATTATTCGGAGAAAATGGGTTAATAAATAATTAAATAAGCCAGTAAAAATAAGATAAAATAAGAAGATTTTCGGGTCCTTACAGCCTTGTACATATGGCGAATGGAACGTGAGTGGGAATGATTTTTAAAAAAAATTAAAAGTAAAATTATGTTTTTTAAAACAAGTGTGTCAATCACAGCAAAAGACAAATAAAAAAAATTAGCCTAGTTGTCGAACTATTAAAATTTTAATAGCAATTGAGAGATTCCAAAAAAAAATTGTAGAATGGCATCTGACACTTAAAAAAAAAACATTCATCACATTTGATTTTTTTTTTTTGATGATGTTAATATTAGAAGAGGTCCCTAGACACCGTCACTTTGAGATAAATGTTTTGGGGATTACTTTGCGAAATTAGCCATTCATTTGCAGGAAAATTGTCCTTTTTCATTTTCTCTTTCTTTGCTTTTCTTTATTTTGTTTAGATTTTTTTCTTCTTCTTCTTTATTTCTATTTCTGCATAGAAATTTCAAAAATAATATGCTAAAGAATTTTCTTTTATGATTAACTACAAACCATTATTTTCTTACTAAAATATTTAACATCATATACAAAATTATAATTCATGTACTTCATATAAAAAGTTTAAGTATTTCACATTTGTACTAACAATTTCTTACAATATATTTATTGTTAGCTAAATGCCATGATACATTATTTTTAATAATGCAAAAATTACATAACATATTCAATGAAATATATGCATTTTAATTTGTATGATAGTTAAGAATTTTACATAACAAACTAATTATTTAAGGCTAAAATGAAATTGCTACTCACCTCTTATTGACAATTTCTTTGTAGACTTAAATATATTTTTTCACTATGTAAAATATTTAATTGTCATAAATTATATAAAAATTAAGAAGTATATATATTTTGTTAAATAAGCTTTGTAAGTTTTTATATATTACAAAAAATTAATGCATCATGACCTTTAGCTAACAAATAATGCATAATAAAAAAGTGATAATACAAATGTGACATACCTAAATTTCTTATATAATTTTTACTTTCTTATGATAAGTCATGATGATTAAATTGTTTTACTAAGAAACTAATAGCCTGTATTAACTATAAAAGAAAATTCTTTAGCACATTATTTTCATAATTTGATTGCAATAATAGGAATAAATGGGGAGCAAAAGGAAATATAAACATAATAATAAAAAGGAGGAGAAGAAAGATAAAATGAAAAAAAGGTCATGAGACAATTTTCCTACAATAAGGGTATTATTGTCTTGTTATTATTCCATAAATTTCACTTTTTATCATTGGGAGGGGGTGATTTGTCGATTTCAAGTATACGTGGTGTAATTTGCTACTATACCATAATTTAAGGGGAACGATTTGTATTTAAACCAATTGTTTATTAATATGAATTTGATTTTGGCTCCAAGGTGTTAGCCATAAATTGTCAATTGTAACTACATTTGCTTCAATGTAAACATTAAGGATCAATGTTTGATTAAAATAAGGATATATGAATTTCTTTGAAAAATCTATATGCATTGCATAAATTGACTGTAACATAAGAATTAGTTTGTTTTTTGTCTTTTTTGTAAGAATTAACTTTTTTCAGTATGACATGAAGTAATTGCCTTGTGATTTGGAAAGTGATGCGAATTTGGATGCTAATATTTGCATTTTCAAGAGTTTCAAACTGCGTGTTTGACCAAATTATTCAAAAGGACCTTTAAATGTGTGTAAGGCCTCAATTCGAGTTTTGATTCATGATGTTCAAGATCAATTTGGACCTTACAAATATGTGGAAGGAGTTGGACCAGTGTGAAAGGAGCTTGGCGTGTTTAATCAAGTAGAGAAAAATTACCCATGACAGATCTGCGACCAAATCCATCTACATATTGTGTCGCATATCCGATTCGATGCTTCATCTCGCTTTCATTTTATTTGTTCATCATTCAATCTTGAATCCTCCAATGAATCCGGTTGTGGTTTCTGTTTGAACTAATTTTTATGGTTTTTCTTATTTTTACATAATTTGTTAAGCTTTTGCTTAATTACTTAATTGTTAGTTATTAGGAATAAATGGCAAGCCAAATTAGCTATTTGTGCCATCAGAATAGTAGTTTAAAGGGATAAGTGTTGTAATCCATGTCCGACTCGGATTTAGACTAGTTTTAGGACTTTGGCTATAAAGAGTCGAACTCTTTACTTTGATTATTAGAGAATAGAAAACAAATTTTCCAGCATTAAACACGTGTGTTTTTCTCTTGACTTCTTTATGAGCTATCCTTGAGCATCTTAGAGTGGTTCTAAGTGTTTAACCGACTTAACAATTTATAAATGCACTAGATTGCGGCGTTGTTCTACCAATTTAATTCGTACTCGAGCTGTCCTCATGTGATTTGAGTTTTCGTTGCATAAAACTTGACACACACTATTTTAGATCCTGTAGATCCTGTGGCTTGTCATGTTACAAGTTACATTTGCAATAGGGCATAGAACGTATCATAAAGCTAACAAAGTTTATGATAAGTTTGCCAGGTCCATGTTGACGTATTTTTTCTCACACTTGCATGATTTAGGATGATTTATATTAGTAATTTTTTGTTCATTTGTTTAATCAAGTCTAATGGCACATGTTTTTCTCTTTCTTTTTGTCGCGCCCCATTTTTTACAAGAAAAATAAATTAAAATAAATGAATGGTTTGAAAAGTGAATTTTTATTTGAAAAATGATTTTTTGATTTACAAAGAAAGTGAAAAATATGGGTCTGAATGGGACTTGAAAATGCGACGATTTGACCCAAAATATAGTTTAAAAAGGATTTTTGAAATAAAAATCGGAGTCGCCACTTGGTATAGAGTTAAGGTGTACCAAGTCACCTAAAAATGAATTTTTTAAAGTAAAAAGTAGGAAAAACCCCTTTTAAACGACTCCTTGTCCACGTAAACCAACGAAAAAGGTTCGGGAGTCACATTTGACGAAGGGGAAGGCAAGGATACAAATCCAAGGCACCCCTTCGACCTAGCCAAGGCTAGTTGCGCGATTTAGTCAAGGATTTTCTTATTTTTAACCAAAAGATTTATCACACCATTTGGATGAATGCAAACCCTAGACCTAGCGGGGCATCGGGGGCAAAATTTCTCTTCAAACCTTGAGTGGTGCCAATCACATTAATTGTGATGCCCAATGCGGATTCTTTGGAGAGGTCACGTGTGACGCCCCGAAAGAATGAGTGTGAGAATCCGGAAATTTTCTAATTTTCTAGGGTTTATTTTATTTAATCGCCCGTCTTTTCTACATTTTCTTTATTAGAAAAATTCCCAGATAAAGTTTATGAGCAAAGATAGTTTTAAAATGATTTTTCTAGTATCGGTTAGTTTTTGAGAAATTAAGAGCGTATTTTGGACGTGGGACCCGCTAGTGTGAAAAGTTCGGAAAAATTCGGCCAGTTAGGTTAAGTTTTGGATACTGGGTTTAATTTATCGGGTGTTATGAGATATTTAGAGGTTGCCAAGTGGATAGGTGTGAGAGAGACAAAAAGTTAGGCAAGCAATTAATGAAAGTGACATGTGTCACTTGGAGATTTATTCCTACATTTGACTTACTATTCATCTTTTTACCATTTTACTAAATAAATACCAAAAATTGGCCAAAATCATCTTCATTTCTTACCTCTCTTGGCCGACTTTCTTGCTCAAAGAAAGAAAGAAAAGCTCTCAATTTTCTAGTCTCCAATCTTGCCCAATCTTTCAATTAAACCGATTTATCTTCCAATTACTCCATAAAACCTCTTAGTTTGGTGGAGTTGAGCTTGGTTGTGAAGTTGTTTAGAAAGCTAAGGTGACTAGTTGCTCTATCTCTTGTATTGCTAAGGTGAGTTGTGAAGGACCCCTCTCCTTCCTCTAATGATGTTCAACTCATGATTGGTGGTGGTATAAGATGCACTTTTATGGATTATATCTTGATTTTGGTTGAATTGGTGAAGTTTTATAATTATTGGGGATTTTTCTGTTTTAATATGAACATGATTGTGTGGCTATATATGATGATTGGAAATGATGTTTAAGGACTCTATGAGGTGGAAAAAGTGGTTAATTGCAAACAATTTCTGTTTTGGAAGAAATCTTGGAAAGTTAGGGTTTATGATGATAACATTCTGCCCGAATTTGTAGCTCATAGATAGAGGCTGAATTAGCCTTGGCTTAAAACATGAAAGTTGTAGGGAATGATATTTTAGAGGTTCCTACAAAATTTCAGGTCAATCGGAGTAGCGTAGCTTGAGAAAAGTCGAAATTACCCTTGCTGTCCTGGTTTTACCCGAATGTAACAATTGCGGCTGTAATTGATTGTTTTGGGTGGAATTTCTTCCGAATTGGTTGTTGAGGTCTTCTGATGACATGTAGCCCTGTTTCTTAGCTTTCATCTGGTTTTGGAATTTCTGGATTTGGATTTAGGTAGACCGATTTATGATGTTTACCCCAGAATGCGATTTGTGAATCTGTTTTTCCGGTTCTGGTGTAGTTTCTTGCATTTTTGACCTTGTTACACTCGAAACTGGGTTGAGTGACCTTCTGAAATATTGTAGCCCTATCTCTTAGCTTCGAAACGGTGGATATTGTACCTTCATCCGACGATCGTAGTGCCTTTGGTGCCATTACCGCAAAATGACGTCAAAAACTGTTTTTTTTTCAGGGTTAAAGCTAGTTCCATTTCCGAATTTTCTGGTTCACTCTACTGCTTGTGTATGCGTATGGAGCCCTATTTTGGTGGTATTTGGAATTGGTTTATGACTTGTAATCGGGTCTTATTGTGCTTATTGGAATATTTTAGAGCTTGAATTATACTTGTACTATTGGGAGCCTATTGAACGGCCGTTGTGAAGAATTTATATTTCGTGTGACTTTGGGACTGGCTGAGGAAATAATGAAGCCATGATGGCTGGAAAAGTTAGTAAATTCAGGGGAAGTGCTGTCCGAACTTTGAAGGGACTTGTTTGCATTGAGTTTGTGATCTAAGACTTGGATTTGAGCAAGGCAATGTTATATGATGGATGATTTCTGAGCCATTGAGGTGAGTGACCTCAAACTATTTCTAAAGTTATTTATGAACCGTTTCCTGCATTATTTACTTTTGAACTGTTTCCAAAGTTACTTTTGAACCGTTTTCTTGCATTATTTACCTTTAAACTGTTTCCAAAGTTACTTTTCAACCGTTTTCTTGCATAATTACCTTTAAACTGTTTCCAAAGTTACTTTTGAACCGTTTTCTTGCATAATTACCTTTAAACTGTTTCCAAAGTTACTTTTGAACTGTTTTCTTGCATATCATGCGTGCTTGCATATGAGTGTTTCTTGTTGCTGTATTCCTTGACTTATTGGCTTGTTATTATTGATTGATAATGTGTTAAGTGCTTTCAATGATTGTTAAAACGAGTTTTCTAGGCGAGTGTGTACTTTATCGCACTCGACCTAAATAAATATGAAATTTTCAATGATTAATGATTAAATGCTAGTTGCGCATGAATGTAAGCCTTTTGGCTGAACTGGCCACTGCCCTTGTTACCGATCGACTCGAGCCAGAAGCGGACTCGGTCGGGCGATATGGTGACCTGGGTGAACGTTCGGTATACTCGAGTATTACCTTGTAGGTTGGTGGAGCCTGGCAAATTTCCAGGAGGGGGTGAATGAAATGAACGAACGAACGAGGGTTTATTTATAAAAATGAAATTTTCAAATGATTGGAGGAATAAGGGGAAATATCAGGAGAACGAATGAATGATCGAATGAATTGCTCCCTGTGAGCCGTATCCTTTTTCATGTATGGTTTCTTGTAAATGTTGTAATTGTTTCTTGACTTATCATTTGATTTATGACATCATTGATCTATGACATCATTGAAATGAACTATTGTGAAACCGATTTGATTACTGATTTTAATGGTTACTCGCTGAGCTTCTAGCTCACCCCAAAAATATTTTATTCCCCTCCACAGGGCTCATGGCGAAGGAAGGACTTGTAGTACTTATTTACGTGATTGGATGGCATATATCTTGTACAGTTTGGATTTGGAAATCATTTTATGGATAGTTGGGAATTATTTCCGCTTCGCTTTTGATATGTAATTATTGGAGACGTGGATGTATATTTGAGATTTATATTGTAATCTATTCGAAGATTGTAGTGAACGACTGAGTTCCGGCGAGAGTTGGGCAGGCGACCCGCCGAACCCTTTGGTTCGCCTTAGGGGGAGGTGGGGCCGTCACATCACGAATAATGCAAAAATATGAGACTCTAAGAAGAGGAAGAGAATAAAATAATTGTAGAAATATACATGTCTTAAAGGAATGCATCATGTCGAGTACGGGGGACTATTGTTCGTGACTCAATTTTCCTTTTAATAGAGGGAATACGAGCGTGCTAAAGCTAAGAAAAGCCAAACTCGTCCATATCCCATATCCAAGGGGTTATTCCCTAATCTAATCAAGCAAATGAACTAACCTAGTTCTAATGCTTATATGAAATGCAAGTCTAATGTCATGTTTCATACAAAAGGGGCAAGTAATATACATATAAGGGAAAATACGGGGGAAGGGTATACATATATAAGGAAAGTGTCATGCAACATGGTGAAAGAGGCCCTAGAAAGTAAAGATATGCATGAGATGAAGTGTTTTTGCCACACAATCATGATCTAACGCGCGAAGGGGCTCCTAAGGGCTAGCGTTGGACTAGCCCACATCTACACTCTCTCACAAGCATTGGACTTGCAAGAGCTCGAGGGGACAACCATGACTAGCATTGGACTAGCCACGGTTACGTGCATTTGCATCCATCATACACATATATAAGTAATGCATAATTAAAGCAAGTAGACATGTGAGCACGTAATTCACATAACACATAACACATAAGCATGCATATCTAGATGCCAAACCCTAAGAAAGCAATTAAACACATAGCACATACGCATGCAAAACACACAAGGCAATTAAGGCCCTAACTATTACATCTTTTTTGGGGGAAGGCCTACTACAATCTAAAAGGGGAAATAAAAATAAATAAAATAAACCTAACTATTACAATTTTGGCATTCAAGCCTTTCAAATGATGAAAATCAAGCTCGAAAATAAATATTCAAAACTTGAAACAAATAAAGCAAATAAATGAAATAAACATTCAAGAGGCATGTAATTAAGCACATAAAGCCACACGAAGGCACGTAGGAAGTCAAATAAGTAAAAATAAAGGATAGAGTGTACCTCCCTTGAATTGGAGCCCCTAACAAAGTGAAATGACTTATTTGCCCTCCAAAATAAAAGAAAAGGTCAAGGCATCGCTTTAATTAACAAAATCTCAATGAATAAAATAAAATAAACAAACAATTTAATAACTAAACAAAGCATTCAAAATAAGTTAAACAACCCCTATTCATCCAATTAAAACAAACGAGGATCCATTTAAAGGATTAAAGAAAAATTCAAGGGATTAATTTATTATTTGCATGAAAAGTTAAGAGCCTAATAGGGAATAAAACAGAATTAAGGACCTAGAGTGAGGCCCCCCAATCAAATGATAAAAATCACATAAAACAAATAAAAATCAATTTGCTAGGATTAAACACCAAAGATTCCAAAATCTTACTAAAAAAACGAAATTAAAGTCATAAATCTCTTAAAAGCTAGGAAACCTCAAAAAATTCATCCCAAGGGCTCATGCATGCTTTGTTCATAATCATATGAAAGCAAACCAAGAGAAAACAGCATGTTAAAGGGGGCAAAATTGACTAACTTTCAAAAATTTCTGGGCCATAAGGGAACAAAGGGAACTTCAGGGGGTTAAAAAGCCATTTTTTGAAGCTTATCATGCAAGTTCATGCAAATGCACGAGGCAAACTTTCTGCAACAAATACTTAACAGCACATGAAGCTTACGGCAAGGTTCTGCGGCATTCTCCAAACATAAAATTGATGATCTATCACAACTTTTGATCAGACTTTCTCACACCCGCACCCCAAGCTTTAAATTAAGCCACACAACACAGAACTTTGGCATCCAAACAAGTAAATCATAGAGAGCAACAACAACAATTCTCGGACATCTTCATGCCAGAAAAATGGTTCAGAGATTCCATCTTCACTGCTAGCTTCTTTCTAATGCAATTTTCATTTGACCAAAGCATATCCGTGCAAAAATGACTCCAACTAAGCCCAGGTATAACACCCTCAATCCAGTGCCACCATTAACCAAAATACATTTACGCATTTCCAATATAGTAAAGAGGGCAACCGGCTATGAAAAGTACAGCAGAGGAGCGCAAGGAGAAAACTTGCGGCTAAATGAAATTTCAAACAGAATTTGAGGAGCTAAACAGATCAACAACCAATTCGGGCCAGAACAACCTCAAACCAACTCTTGAGCAAATCAGGAAGACTCCACCGAAGCACAAGAAAACAGCTGCTGGTAACAACTAAACAGATAGGAGAAAAGAAAATGGAGACAGCATGACAAAAAGCAGCAGGTCTGCGTTACCATTGATTGCTACTCTAAAACGCAGCAGTCACATACATGGGATTACTATCAGCAACAGAGAAAATCCAATAGGGAATTCAAGCCATTCCAGCCACTCCAGCAACCCAAAAGATCGAAAATTTCCGTGTCAAAGTTGCGGCAACAAACCTAAAGTTACAAGCATATTGCAGCAGAAACTGTTTTACGCTTTTCCAACATATTCAACGTGACCCAAGCTATGTAAAATGCAGGAAGAGATGTAAAGAAAGGAACCCATGGCCAGCATGCACATAATACTCCGTCAAATAACAAGCATTTCAAGCAAACTAAAAAAAAATCCAGCAACCAAAGAGAGAAGAGAAAACAAAAACTGTCCACGCTGCTGCAATGGGCCGAGAACCCCAGGCTTGTTGCAGCAGCAGATTTTTATACACAAAACTTCAACCCAACATAAACTGATCCCAGGAAACAAGATCATCAAACAAAGCTATACAAAAGGAAAATGGTAAACAACGAAAAAGGATCATCTTTGGCCTATGAAATGCACGAAAATGTAAGGAAATAGCAGAAATAAACTCTCTCTCTCAACCCTTGGCTACACTCATGGATTCATGCATGGTAGCAAACATGGCAAGAAGCATCACAGAGCAATTTCAACCTTCTGATGCAAATCTAACAACATATACGTAAAAACAAAGGAACTACCTTTTTCTTTTAGATATCTCCTCCCTTCTCTCCTTGCCTTGATTCCTTTCCAGCGGCCCTTCCTTTTTCTTGCTATAGCCTGAAACTCCTTGTTTCTCCGTGGGTTTTGTCTCCTCCGTCTGTTGTTTTTCTGTCTTTCCTCCTTTCTCCTTCTCAATCGGCACTCTCTCTCGATCTTTATCAAACCTCCCTCTAGTTGTTGTTTCGATCTCTCTCACTCAGCGCTACCCCCCTTTTCCAGCCGTAAACAACCCCCATCTCTCTCTACTGGAGGTTCCCTCCGTCTTTCCTTCCTTGCCCACAGACGAAAACCTCTTCCCCCGTTAGTTGCTGTCTCTTTTCCCTTTTCCATCTAAAACCCTAGCCGCCATAGCTCCTCTCTATTTTCTTCCTCTGTTTTCTTCTTCTCACCCAGCTCCCGTAGCCTTTCCTTTCTTTTCTTTTTTGCTCTCTCTTTTTGCATCAGCCGTCTCCCCCCTTTCTCCCGTTGCTTTCCTGCCCCCAAAACCCTAGCCGCCTCGATTTTTCTCTCAGCCCAAGCCGTTCCTTTCCCCCCTTTTCTTAGCTGCGGCTGTTTTCCTTTTATAGGAGTCGATGGCCCCAAAACCCTCACCTCAAAGGTGAGGATTAAGGGTGGGTTTCCACCAAAACTTGAGCCATCCGATTGAACTCTTGCATTAAACGGCTTTTTCTTTTTTTTTTTCTTTTTTTGAGGTGTTAAACTCTTTTTTTTTTATTTTTCATATTGATTTTCCTCTTCTTTTTTAATTAAAACAATGGACTTGAATCTACAAAAAAAACTAAAGCATATTTTTTGAATGATCTTCTTTTTCTTCCTTTTTCGATAAAAATAAAAAACTAAAAGTAAATAAACTAACATAAAAAAAATAAAAATAATAGTAAAAATAAAAATAATAGTAAACAAAATACCCCTAAAATTTGGTGTCTACATTTTTTTTTTTGTCCAATCAACTTGAGTTGGATCATGCATTTCTTTTTTCCACAATTTTCAAGAGATTATTTTTTTTTAAAAAAAATCTGTGACGGCCCCACCTCCCCCTAAGGCGAACCAAAGGGTTCGGCGGGTCGCCTGCCCAACTCTCGCCGGGACTCACTCACTTACTACATTCCTCAAGTAAATTACAAGGTACAACTCAAATAATACATCAAATTCTCCAAATATTACATATCATAAGCGAAGCGGAAACTAGTTCCCAAAACTATACATAAAATGATTCCAAATCCAAACGGTACAAGATATATGCCATCCAGTCACGTGAATAAGTATTACAAGCCTTCCTTCACCTCGAACCCTGTGGAGGGAAATAAAATATTTTTGGGGTGAGCTAAAAGCTCAGCGAGTAACCAGTAAAATCAGTAATCAAATCGGTTTCACAATAGTTCATTTCAATGATGTCATAAATCAATGATGGAGTATCAATAATTCAAGAAACATTTACAATGGAAAGCGATAGCAACATTCATTAAAAGGATACGGGCCCACATGGAGCCAAATATTCGCGCGCTCGCTCGTTCTCCTGCCATTTCCCCTTATTCCTCCAATTATTTGAAAATTTCCTTTTTGAGAAATAAAACCCTCGTGCCTTTGTTCGTTCATTCATCCCTTTCCGGATGTTGGCCGGACTCCACCCATCCGGACGTTGGCCGGACTCCACCCATCCGGACGTTGCCGGACGACAAGGTAATACTCGAGTATACCAAATTCACCCAGGGTCACCATATCTCCCGACCGAGTCCGCTTCTGGCTCGAGTCGATCGGTAACGAAGGGCAGGGCCCAATTCAGCCAAAAGGCTTACATTCATGCGCAAGTAACATTTCAATCGTTCCATCTTTGAAAATTTCACATTTATCAAGGTCGAGTGCGATAAAGTACACACTCGCCTAGAAAACTCCTTTTAACAATCATTGAAAGCACGTAACACGTTATCAAACAATAATACAAGTCATGAAGTCAAGAAAATACAGCAAACAAGGAACACTCACGTGCAAGCACGCATGATATGCAAGAAAACAGTTCAAAAGTAACTTTGGAAACAGGTCAAAAGTAAATAATGCAAGAAAACAGTTCAAAAGTAAATAATGCAGGAAACGGTTCATAAATAACTTTAGAAATAGTTTGAGTTCACTCACCTCAATGGCTCAGAAATCATCCATCATATAGCATTGCCTTGCTCAAATTCAAGTCTTAGATCACAAACTCAATGCAATCAAGTCCTTTCAAAGTTCGGACAGCACTTCCCCTAAATTTGCTAACTTTTCCAGCCATCATGGCTTCATTATTTCCTCAGCCAGTCCCAAAGGTACACACACAACAACAAGTTCATCCAATAGCCATTCAGCAAGTTCCAAGTAGTACAAGTACAATTCAAGCTAGGGAAAAGTCCGGAATGAAAGTGAAGCTCAAAACCAGGAAAAACAGTTTTTTTGATATCATTATGCGGTAATGGCACCAAAGGCACTACGATTATCGGATGAAGGTATAAGACCCACCGTTTCGAAGCTAAGAGATAGGGCTACAATATTATAGAAGGTCGCTCAACCCAGTTTCGAGTGTAACCAGGTCAAAAATGCAAGATACTACACCAGAACCACAAAAACAGGTTCACAAATCGCATTCTGGTGCAACCATCATAAATCAGGCTACCTAAGTCCAAATCCAGAAATTCCAAAACCATCTGAAATCTAAGAAACAGGGTTACATTTAATCAGAAGACCTCAACAACCAATTCGGAAGCATTCCTGACCAAAACAACCAATTACAGAAGCAATTCTCAAATTCGGGTAGAAACAGGGCAGCAAGGGTAATTCCATCTTTTCACAAGCTACGCTGCTCCGATTGACCTGAAATTTTGCAGGCACCTCTAAAATATCATTCCCTACAACTTTTATGTTTTAACCCAAGGCCAATTCGGCCTCTATCTATGAGCTACAAATTCGGGCAGAATGTACAATCATAGAACCCTAACTTTCCAAATTTCTTCCAAAACCGAAATTGCTTGCAATTAACCACTTTTTCCACCTCATAGAGTCCTTAAACATCATTTCCAATCATCATATATAACCACACAATCATGTTCATATGAAAACAGAAAAATCCCCAAAAATTATAAAACTTCATCAATTCAACCACAAATCAAGAAATAATCCATAAAAGTGCATCTTATACCACCACCAATCATGAATTGAACATCATTAGGGGAAGGAGAGGGGTCCTTCACAACTCACCTTAGCAACACAAGAAAGAGAGCAACTAGTCACCTTAGCTTTCCAAACAACTTCACAACCAAGCTCAACTCCACCAAACTAAGAGGTTTTATGGAGTAATTGGAAGATTAATCGGTTTAATTGAAAGATTGGGCAAGATTGGAGACTAGAAAATTGAGAGCTTTTCTTTCTTTCTTTGAGCAAGAAAGTCGGCCAAGAGAGGTAAGAAATGAAGATGATTTTGGCCAATTTTTTGGTATTTATTTGGTAAAGGTAAAGGTAAAGTTAAATGGTCAAAGTCAAGAGTGAATTAGATGGTGACACTTGTCACCTTTAGGTTTAAAACTTATCTTTTTGTTCTCCAATACAAATATCTTAACACCTTGTAAAATAATATCATTTAATACAAAATTCCAACAAGTTGTCAAAAATATTATGCATGTACCGCACTTGCGGGTCCCACGTTCAAAATACGCTCTTAATTTCTCAAAAACTAACCGATACTAGAAAAATCATTTTAAAACTATCTTTGCTCATAAACTTTATCTGGGGAATTTTTCTAATAAAGAAAATGTAGAAAAGGCGGGCGATTAAATAAAATAAACCCTAGAAATTTCTTTCGGGGCGTCACAAACTCCCCTCCTTAAAAGAATGTCGTCCTCGACATTCCATCTTGTACCAATCAAGTCGAGACATCCCGCAAGAATCACTAATATTTCAAACCAAACCCACAGTCCGGCATCCTAAACTTCAAGCCTAGGATACACTACAGAGATCTGAAGCCTAAGCTCTGATACCAACTGTGACGGCCCCACCTCCCCCTAAGGCGAACCAAAGGGTTCGGCGGGTCGCCTGCCCAACTCTCGCCGGGACTCACTCACTTACTACATTCCTCAAGTAAATTACAAGGTACAACTCAAATAATACATCCAATTCTCCAAATATTACATATCATAAGCGAAGCGGAAACTAGTTCCCAAAACTATACATAAAATGATTCCAAATCCAAACGGTACAAGATATATGCCATCCAGTCACGTGAATAAGTATTACAAGCCTTCCTTCACCTCGAACCCTGTGGAGGGAAATAAAATATTTTTGGGGTGAGCTAAAAGCTCAGCGAGTAACCAGTAAAATCAGTAATCAAATCGGTTTCACAATAGTTCATTTCAATGATGTCATAAATCAATGATTGAGTATCAATAATTCAAGAAACATTTACAATGGAAAGCGATAGCAACATTCATTAAAAGGATACGGGCCCACATGGAGCCAAATATTCGCGCGCTCGCTCGTTCTCCTGCCATTTCCCCTTATTCCTCCAATTATTTAAAAATTTCCTTTTTGAGAAATAAAACCCTCGTGCCTTTGTTCGTTCATTCATCCCTTTCCGGATGTTGGCCGGACTCCACCCATCCGGACGTTGGCCGGACTCCACCCATCCGGACGTTGCCGGACGACAAGGTAATACTCGAGTATACCAAATTCACCCAGGGTCACCATATCTCCCGACCGAGTCCGCTTCTGGCTCGAGTCGATCGGTAACGAAGGGCAGGGCCCAATTCAGCCAAAAGGCTTACATTCATGCGCAAGTAACATTTCAATCGTTCCATCTTTGAAAATTTCACATTTATCAAGGTCGAGTGCGATAAAGTACACACTCGCCTAGAAAACTCCTTTTAACAATCATTGAAAGCACGTAACACGTTATCAAACAATAATACAAGTCATGAAGTCAAGAAAATACAGCAAACAAGGAACACTCACGTGCAAGCACGCATGATATGCAAGAAAACAGTTCAAAAGTAACTTTGGAAACAGGTCAAAAGTAAATAATGCAAGAAAACAGTTCAAAAGTAAATAATGCAGGAAACGGTTCATAAATAACTTTAGAAATAGTTTGAGTTCACTCACCTCAATGGCTCAGAAATCATCCATCATATAGCATTGCCTTGCTCAAATTCAAGTCTTAGATCACAAACTCAATGCAATCAAGTCCTTTCAAAGTTCGGACAGCACTTCCCCTAAATTTGCTAACTTTTCCAGCAATCATGGCTTCATTATTTCCTCAGCCAGTCCCAAAGGTACACACACAACAACAAGTTCATCCAATAGCCATTCAGCAAGTTCCAAGTAGTACAAGTACAATTCAAGCTAGGGAAAAGTCCGGAATGAAAGTGAAGCTCAAAACCAGGAAAAACAGTTTTTTTGATATCATTATGCGGTAATGGCACCAAAGGCACTACGATTATCGGATGAAGGTATAAGACCCACCGTTTCGAAGCTAAGAGATAGGGCTACAATATTATAGAAGGTCGCTCAACCCAGTTTCGAGTGTAACCAGGTCAAAAATGCAAGATACTACACCAGAACCACAAAAACAGGTTCACAAATCGCATTCTGGTGCAACCATCATAAATCAGGCTACCTAAGTCCAAATCCAGAAATTCCAAAACCATCTGAAAGCTAAGAAATAGGGCTACATTTCATCAGAAGACCTCAATAACCAATTCGGAAGCATTCCTGACCAAAACAACCAATTACAGAAGCAATTCTCAAATTCGGGTAGAAACAGGGCAGCAAGGGTAATTCCATCTTTTCACAAGCTACGCTGCTCCGATTGACCTGAAATTTTGCAGGCACCTCTAAAATATCATTCCCTACAACTTTCATGTTTTAACCCAAGGCCAATTCTGTAACAGCCCCACTTTTCCCTAAGGCGAACCAAAGGGGTTAGCGGGCTGCCTGCCCAGCTCTCGCCAGGACTACGGATCAGTTCACGTCGATCTAATACGTTCCGGAACATACCCACGCGCGTAAACAAGTCAAAATCACAAAATAAAGAACAACGAAAATCGAAGCCGATGATGAGCAGTATCGGCCATGTCCGAATCCGGATACTAGGCCGGGAATAGCCAAATTTTTTTCTTTTGCCGTTTGAAATACAAGTTAATCAGAAATCCAACCAAATGTCAACCAACCATTAATACATTGCAATTCAACATTTACAACCAATTTGGCATGCCAAAAGCTATTCATCATGGATACACATGTTCGGTTTGCCAATCAAAAGATGAACCCAATACACATTAGGGTTTCATGCAAAGAGCTATTCAACATAGACATATACATGGCTCAATTTGGCAACCAACAAGTATGATCTTCCAAAAATGATCATTTTCCTGTAAGGAAAACAAATGGAACAAAGTGAGCTAAAGCCCAGTGAGCAACTATCACATAAGCAACAAAGATCACTTAAGCATAACCGTTCATTTAGGAAGCAAAACAAATCGGTAAAAGGATACGGACGGCTCTCAAGAGCCCATTTCCACGCTTACATTCTTGATCCAATCTCATTGACTCTCCGTCAACGTTTATGAGTACCAACCGTAGAACCCACTTCACTCCTATCCCTTCCACCAAACATACCCCAACCGGGCCCGCACTCCAATCAGTAGCTTTTGGTAATACTCGAGTTTACCGGAATCAAGAGTCTCATTACTACAAGATTCCCCAGTACAGTCCCCGTGGCATGTCAATTTTCACGACCAGGCCCCCGCCGGCTCGATTCAATTGACTACCAACGGGGTTGAGCTCAGTAGTACAGTAAGGCCGTTGGATACTCGTCCAAACGACACCAAATCAGTTTTTCATGAAGTGAATTCAATATCTCATATAGCAAGTGCAGTATATCAGTGAAACGGTAAACAGTCATTAACGGTATCACAAGGGGTGAGGGCGGTCAAGTACACCCTCACCTCAATCAATTACAATAGCCAAATAAACCTTCAAGGCATCAAAATCACATATAGCAAAGCCACATTGTAACATTCAAGTGAGTAGTATACTCACCACTCACGTAGGTGAGGTTTCAAGCACCGTCGTTAAACGAACGTCGTGCACTAACGTCACGCCCTAGAACACGTAAACAATTACCATGAGACTCAATAACGAGTCATAAAGCCATGCCAATCACAACCCCAATAGGGTTTCATATGCATATATAAGCATAATAACAAACCAGAAAATCAGGAAATGTAACTCATTTGATCCAACAACAAAAACAGTTTTGGCCTCCTTATGTGGTAATGGCACAAAATGCGCTACGCTTATCGGATGAGGGTGCAAGACCCACCATCTCGAAGCTAAAAGACAGGGCTACAACAATGTAGAAGGTCACTCAGTCCAAATCCTGACACAACTAGGTCAAAAAGGCAGAATACCAAACCAGAACCGCAATTCCAGGTTTACAAATCACACTATGCTGTAATTCGTCCAACTCAGTCTATACAGGTACAAATGCATTGATTCCAAAGGCATATGATAGCTAAGACATCAAGCTACATTTCATCAGAAGACATCAACATCCAAATCCAAAGAAATTCCAGTCAAAACAGACGATTACAATCGCAGTTCGCACATTCTGATCACCCAGAACAGCAACAGTAAAAACGACATATCTCACTCTACACTACTCCAAATGACCTGAAATTTTACAGGCATCTCAAACACATCAATACCTACATCTTTAATGTTTTAAGCAAAGGCCAATTCGGCCTCTAACCATATGATCCAAAACCGGACAGAAAAGGGGGTTATGAAACCCTAACTTTTCACATTTCAATCCAATCCCAAAATTGGTTGCAATTTCCTATCATTTACATCCCCTAGAGTCATAACCCCTTATTACCAACCATCATAAACAACCACAACATCATGATCACATTAAACCAGAAAATTTCTCAAAAAAATAAAAACTTCACCATATCATCCATAAGCAAGAAATAAATCACAAAAGTCAACACCTTAGCCACCACTAGGCACAAATTAAACATCACTAAGTGTAGGAGGATAGTCAATCACTACTTACCAAGTAAACAAGAGAGAGGAAGTTGTAGAACACCTTAGCTTCTCCAAAAACTTCACCAAACAACTCACTAGCACCTAATGGAAGGATTTTATGGAGTAGAAACTAGTTTGGGCAAGTGGTTTGGTTGATTTGAGCTAGTTGGGAGCTTGAAAATTGAAGAAAGTTTCTTCCTTCTTGAGCTTAAGAGGGCCGGCCACCAAGGAGCAAGAAATGGTGAATTTTGAGGTAATTTTAAGATATTTAACCAATTAGTCAAAAGGTCAAAAACAAGAATAGTAAATCATAAATCACCACCAACCATATAATGACACTTGGCATCACTTTAAATGCAATTCTATCCTTTGGTCACCTCTCACATCAATCACTTCACCTCCTCTACTTATTTCTTAACACCCGATAAATTTTACACGGTATCCGAAACTTAACCTTATTGGCCGAAATTTTCCGAACTTTTCGCACTAGTGGGGCCCACGTCCATAATCTATCCGTAATTTTTCAAAACTACCCAATGCTAGAAAAATCATCTAAAAACTATAATAACGTATAAAATCCACCAAGAAAATTTTCCTAAGCCAGAAAATGCAGAAAACATGCCATTAAAGGGAAAAAAACCTAGGAAAAACATTAAGGGAAAATACGGGTTCTCACAAATTCGGCCTCTATCTATGAGCTACAAATTCGGGCAGAATGTACAATCATAGAACCCTAACTTTCCAAATTTCTTCCAAAACCGAAATTGCTTGCAATTAACCACTTTTTCCACCTCATAGAGTCCTTAAACATCATTTCCAATCATCATATATAACCACACAATCATGTTCATATGAAAACAGAAAACTCCCCAAAATTATAAAACTTCATCAATTCAACCACAAATCAAGAAATAATCCATAAAAGTGCATCTTATACCACCACCAATCATGAATTGAACATCATTAGAGGAAGGAGAGGGGTCCTTCACAACTCACCTTAGCAACACAAGAAAGAGAGCAACTAGTCACCTTAGCTTTCCAAATAACTTCACAACCAAGCTCAACTCCACCAAACTAAGAGGTTTTATGGAGTAATTGGAAGATTAATCGGTTTAATTGAAAGATTGGGCAAGATTGGAGACTAGAAAATTGAGAGCTTTTCTTTCTTTCTTTGAGCAAGAAAGTCGGCCAAGAGAGGTAAGAAATGAAGATGATTTTGGCCAATTTTTTGGTATTTATTTGGTAAAGGTAAAGGTAAAGTTAAATGGTCAAAGTCAAGAGTGAATTAGATGGTGACACTTGTCACCTTTAGGTTTAAAACTTATCTTTTTGTTCTCCAATACAAATATCTTAACACCTTGTAAAATAATATCATTTAATACAAGATTCCAACAAGTTGTCAAAAATATTATGCATGTACCGCACTTGCGGGTCCCACGTTCAAAATACGCTCTTAATTTCTCAAAAACTAACCGATACTAGAAAAATCATTTTAAAACTATCTTTGCTCATAAACTTTATCTGGGGAATTTTTCTAATAAAGAAAATGTAGAAAAGCGATCGAGATTAAATAAAATACAACCTAGAAATTTCTTCGGGGCGTTCACAAAACTCCCCTTCCTTAAAAGGAATGTCAGTCCTCGACTATTCATCTCTGTACCATACAAGTTCGAGACATCCCGCAAATCACTAATATTTCAAACCAAACCCACAGTGCCGGATCCTAAACTTCAATAGCCCAGGATACACTACAGAGATCTGAAGCCTAAGCTCTGATACCAACTGTGACGGCCCTACCTCCCCCTAAGGCGAACCAAAGGGTTCGGCGGGTCGCCTGCCCAACTCTCGCCGGGACTCACTCACTTACTACATTCCTCAAGTAAATTACAAGGTACAACTCAAATAATACATCCAATTCTCCAAATATTACATATCATAAGCGAAGCGGAAACTAGTTCCCAAAACTATACATAAAATGATTCCAAATCCAAACGGTACAAGATATATGCCATCCAGTCACGTGAATAAGTATTACAAGCCTTCCTTCACCTCGAACCCTGTGGAGGGAAATAAAATATTTTTGGGGTGAGCTAAAAGCTCAGCGGGTAACCAGTAAAATCAGTAATCAAATCGGTTTCACAATAGTTCATTTCAATGATGTCATAAATCAATGATGGAGTATCAATAATTCAAGAAACATTTACAATGGAAAGCGATAGCAACATTCATTAAAAGGATACGGGCCCACATGGAGCCAAATATTCGCGCGCTCGCTCGTTCTCCTGCCATTTCCCCTTATTCCTCCAATTATTTGAAAATTTCCTTTTTGAGAAATAAAACCCTCGTGCCTTTGTTCGTTCATTCATCCCCTTCCGGACGTTGGCCGAACTCGACCCATCCGGACGTTGGCCGGACTACAAGGTAATACTCGAGTATACCAAAATCACCCAGGGTCACCATATCGCCCGACCGAGTCCGCTTCTGGCTCGAGTCGATCGGTAACGAAGGGCAGGGCCCAATTCAGCCAAAAAGGCTTACATTCATGCGCAAGTAACATTTCAATCGTTCCATCTTTGAAAATTTCACATTTATCAAGGTCGAGTGCGATAAAGTACACACTCGCCTAGAAAACTCGTTTTAACAATCATTGAAAGCACGTAACACGTTATCAAACAATAATACAAGACATGAAGTCAAGAAAATACAGCAAACAAGGAACACTCACGTGCAAGCACGCATGATATGCAAGAAAACAGTTGAAAAGTAACTTTAGAAACAGGTCAAAAGTAAATAATGCAAGAAAACAGTTCAAAAGTAAATAATGCAGGAAACGGTTCATAAATAACTTTAGAAATAGTTTGAGGTCACTCATCTCAATGGCTCAGAAATCATCCATCATATAGCATTGCCTTGCTCAAATTCAAGTCTTAGATCACAAACTCAATGCAATCAAGTCCTTTCGAAGTTCGGACAGCACTTCCCCTAAATTTGCTAACTTTTCCAGCCATCATGGCTTCATTATTTCCTCAGCCAGTCCCAAAGGTACACACACAACAACAAGTTCATCCAATAGCCATTCAGCAAGTTCCAAGTAGTACAAGTACAATTCAAGCTAGGGAAAAGTCCGGAATGAAAGTGAAGCTCAAAACCTGGAAAAACAGTTTTTTTGATATCATTATGCGGTAATGGCACCAAAGGCACCACGATTATCGGATGAAGGTACAAGACCCACCGTTTCGAAGCTAAGAGATAGGGTTACAATATTACAGAAGGTTACTCAATCCAGTTTCGAGTGTAACCAGGTAAAAAATGCAAGATACTACACCAGAACCACAAAAACAGGTTCACAAATCGCATTCTGGTGCAACCATCATAAATCAGGCTACCTAAGTCCAAATCCAGAAATTCCAAAACCAGCTGAAAGCTAAGAAACAGGGCTACATTTCATCAGAAGACCTCAACAACCAATTCGGAAGCATTCCTGACCAAAACAACCAATTACAGAAGCAATTCTCAAATTCGGGTAGAAACAGGGCAGCAAGGGTAATTCCATCTTTTCACAAGTTACGCTGCTCCGATTGACCTGAAATTTTGCAGGCACCTCTAAAATATCATTCCCTACAACTTTCATGTTTTAACCCAAGGCCAATTCTGTAACAACCCCACTTTTCCCTAAGGCGAACCAAAGGGGTTAGCGGGCTGCCTGCCCAGCTCTCGCCAGGACTACGGATCAGTTCACGTCGATCTAATACGTTCCGGAACATACCCACGCGCGTAAACAAGTCAAAATCACAAAATAAAGAACAACGAAAATCGAAGCCGATGATGAACAGTATCGTCCATGTCCGAATCCGGATACTAGGCTGGGAGTAGCCAAATTTTTTTCTTTTGCCGTTTGAAATACAAGTTAATCAGAAATCCAACCAAATGTCAACCAACCATTAATACATTGCAATTCAACATTTACAACCAATTTGGCATGCCAAAAGCTATTCATCATGGATACACATGTTCGGTTTGCCAATCAAAAGATGAACCCAATACACATTAGGGTTTCATGCAAAGAGTTATTCAAAATAGACATATACATGGCTCAATTTGGCAACCAACAAGTATGATCTTCCAAAAATGATCATTTTCCTGTAAGGAAAACCAATGGAACAAAGTGAGCTAAAGCCCAGTGAGCAACTATCACATAAGCAACAAAGATCACTTAAGCATAACCGTTCATTTAGGAAGCAAAACAAATCGGTAAAAGGATACGGACGGCTCTCAAGAGCCCATTTCCACGCTTACATTCTTGATCCAATCTCATTGACTCTCCGTCAACGTTTATGAGTACCAACCGTAGAACCCACTTCACTCCCATCCCTTCCACCAAACATACCCCAACCGGGCCCGCACTCCAATCAGTAGCTTTTGGTAATACTCGAGTTTACCGGAATCAAGAGTCTCATTACTACAAGATTCCCTAGTACAGTCCCCGTGGCATGTCAATTTTCACGACCAAGCCCTCGCCGGCTCGATTCAATTGACTACCAACGGGGTTGAGCTCAGTAGTACAGTAAGGCCGTTGGATACTCGTCCAAACGACACCAAATCAGTTTTTCATGAAGTGAATTCAATATCTCATATAGCAAGTGCAGTATATCAGTGAAACGGTAAACAGTCATTAACGGTATCACAAGGGGTGAGGGCGGTCAAGTACACCCTCACCTCAATCAATTACAATAGCCAAATAAACCTTCAAGGCATCAAAATCACATATAGCAAAGCCACATTGTAACATTCAAGTGAGTAGTATACTCACCACTCACGTAGGTGAGGTTTCAAGCACCGTCGTTAAACGAACGTCGTGCACTAACGTCACGCCCTAGAACACGTAAACAATTACCATGAGACTCAATAACGAGTCATAAAGCCATGCCAATCACAACCCCAATAGGGTTTCATATGCATATATAAGCATAATAACAAACCAGAAAATCAGGAAATGTAACTCATTTGATCCAACAACAAAAACAGTTTTGGCCTCCTTATGTGGTAATGGCACAAAATGCGCTACGCTTATCGGATGAGGGTGCAAGACCCACCATCTCGAAGCTAAAAGACAGGGCTACAACAATGTAGAAGGTCACTCAGTCCAAATCCTGACACAACTAGGTCAAAAAGGCAGAATACCAAACCAGAACCGCAATTCCAGGTTTACAAATCACACTATGCTGTAATTCGTCCAACTCAGTCTATACAGGTACAAATGCATTGATTCCAAAGGCATATGATAGCTAAGACATCAAGCTACATTTCATCAGAAGACATCAACATCCAAATCCAAAGAAATTCCAGTCAAAACAGACGATTACAATCGCAGTTCGCACATTCTGATCACCCAGAACAGCAACAGTAAAAACGACATATCTCACTCTACACTACTCCAAATGACCTGAAATTTTACAGGCATCTCAAACACATCAATACCTACATCTTTAATGTTTTAAGCAAAGGCCAATTCGGCCTCTAACCATATGATCCAAAACCGGACAGAAAAGGGGGTTATGAAACCCTAACTTTTCACATTTCAATCCAATCCCAAAATTGGTTGCAATTTCCTATCATTTACATCCCCTAGAGTCATAACCCCTTATTACCAACCATCATAAACAACCACAACATCATGATCACATTAAACCAGAAAATTCCTCAAAAAAATAAAAACTTCACCATATCATCCATAAGCAAGAAATAAATCACAAAAGTCAACACCTTAGCCACCACTAGGCACAAATTAAACATCATTAAGTCTAGGAGGAAGTATAAGCACCACTTACCAAGTAAACAAGAGAGAGGAAGTTGTAGAACACCTTAGCTTCTCCAAAAACTTCACCAAATAACTCACTAGCACCTAATGGAAGGATTTTATGGAGTAGAAACTAGTTTAGGCAAGTGGTTTGGTTGATTTGAGCTAGTTGGGAGCTTGAAAATTGAAGAAAGTTTCTTCCTTCTTGAGCTTAAGAGGGCCGGCCACCAAGGAGCAAGAAATGGTGAATTTTGAGGTAATTTTAAGATATTTAACCAATTAGTCAAAAGGTCAAAAACAAGAATAGTAAATCATAAATCACCACCAACCATATAATGACACTTGGCATCACTTTAAATGCAATTCTATCCTTTGGTCACCTCTCACATCAATCACTTCACCTCCTCTACTTATTTCTTAACACCCGATAAATTTTACACGGTATCCGAAACTTAACCTTATTGGCCGAAATTTTCCGAACTTTTCGCACTAGTGGGGCCCACGTCCATAATCTATCCGTAATTTTTCAAAACTACCCAATGCTAGAAAAATCATCTAAAAACTATAATAACGCATAAAATCCACCAAGAAAATTTTCCTAAGCCAGAAAAT
>NW_020863243.1:0-70653 GCF_003713205.1 Coffea eugenioides | reverse complement strand
GTCCACTACTACAGCTCAACCTGAAACTACAAATTTGGGGATCCAGCTAATCGAGATGCTTGCTAAGTTTAGCGAAATGACTACCGAGATGGCGGCCCAAAGGAAATTGATTGATGAGCTTATCAGCAGCGGAGTTCAACCCGAGCCCGTACCCGTCAGACAACCTGAGCAAGAACCATTTGTCATACCTTCGACTCAAACTACCTTTATTCCGTCCTTCCCTATTCCACCCGAAGAAACTTTCACCTATGTCACCACACATTTGCCATACACTTACCCTCCTAATCCTTCATTTCTTCCTACTCACATGCGAGGTTCACACCCCCAAGTCACTTCGAATATACTCCCCGAACCACATGCTACCGCAGAGCCCTTACTGCCAGACCATACTGTCCAAGCTAAACCAGAGGTAGGAGAATCTTATGCTCTTGTTGATATGAAATTGCTCAAGCGCCTAGACCGTTTCGACGAATTTATGAGGAAAAGTCAAGGGCTAAACAAGTAAGGAGTGCTGGACTATGATGAACTTTGTCTCTTCCAAAATGTGCAGTTGCCTGTGGGGTTCAAGACCCCAAAATTTAACAAGTACGATGGAACGGGCAACCCTAAGACACACCTCCGACTGTTTGCTAGCAAGTTGGGAAGGCCCATCGATGACGAGAATCTGCCTCTAAGGCTGTTCCCAGAAAGTCTGGAGGGGGATGCACTCGACTGGTATTCCAATCTGAAACCCGAGAAAGTAAAGACTTGGCTTGACTTGTCCAATGCTTTTGTGAGGCAGTACGAGTACAACTGTGAGCTAGCTCCGACACGAACCACGTTGGAAAGAACAAAGAGAAAACCCTCTGAGGACCACAAAACCTATGCTAAGAGATGGAGGAAAATAGCTGCAAAGGTTGAGCCACCAATGACTGAAGATGAAATTATCCGCATTTTCATTAAGGCACATGATCCGCCGTACATTGAAGAAATTTTCCGCATGACTGGATGTTCGTTTGCTGCTATTGTCAATAAGCTTGAAGAGTACGATGACTTCGTAAGAGCTGGGAAGATCGTTAATGTCTCTGTCCTCAAATCGCAGTTGGATGCTTTGCAAGGACAAGGGAGCAGTGGGCAAAAATCGCAGTTTCAAAAGAAAGAGGGGGAAGCTGCCTTCATCGGGAATCAAAATCCTACACCAAGACCCAGATTTCAATACAAACCAACATATTCACCACCTTATCCCTACTATCCAAGTTCTCACCCTGTCTACAATACCAATATCTCCCACCCCCGACCTCGCCTAAATTACGCCAAACCGCCCACAAATCCTTTTCAAATATCTCAACCAAATTTTCAACAAACTCGTCCTCGACTTCCTTACAACCAGAGATTTCCCCCACCAAACGGACCCACCTATAACTATCCCCAACCCACTGAAACCTACAATCAAAGCCGTACCCGAACCTTCACCAACCTAGGCAGGCCTTTGGACCAAGTGTATGAGCAGTTAAAGGATGCCGGTAAAATAGGTGTGATTCCCCCTCCAACTTACCCTTATGGCATGCCTGCCAGATACAATCCACAGTCCACTTGTGCCTATCATTCGGGAGCACCTGGTCACTCAACCGCCGATTGTAAAGCCCTTAAGCACAAAGTCCAAGACATGGTCGAGGCAGGGGAAATAGTGCTAAGGAAAAAGGGTGAACAAAGGCCGAGCATAAGTACAAATCCTTTTCCTGCACACAAGGACACCTTTGAGGCATCCACCTCCAATGAAGAAATTTGAAAATCTTGAAGGAGTTTTGCACAATTGGATTGCCGAGTATCTTCCCTCTCAAAGGGAATTTCGATAAAATCTGGGGGTTGTCATTTGCTAAAGTTCATAAAAATTGTCACTGGTTTTGTGTAAATAGTTTTGGCTAAAACAATTTTCGCATTATCAAGCTCCTGTGTTGTTTTTGAATTTTTCAACGGAGTGCATAGTTATATCTTTTCATTATTCTTGTTTGTTTGATACCATTTTGTTTATATTGGTTGATTGTGTATTGTTTTTAATTTCCTTTTACATTCTTTCAGATAGCTAAAAATAAAATTATTTGACCTTTGGATATCACTATTCTGGAATTCGATGACGGCCATCTCGATATCACTCACGACTTTGACATTATGGAATCTGAAATTCAAAACGAGAGTGATAATGAGGAAGTATCTGGTTTTTTCAAAAGGTCACGAACAATATGAAGAGAAATCCAAACCGAACCTAGAAGAGATAGAGATTGTTAACAATGGCACCGAAACTGAAGTCAAAGAGATAAAGATCAGTAGACATTTGAATGAAAAGCAAAAAAAGGAAGCTGTGCTGCCTGCCAAGATTGAAATCCCTTCATTGCGTATTCTAAAGGAAGCCAAGTTGGAAGAAACTGATTGATTAAATCAACGTCATGAACAATTGGCTCTGATTGATAAAAAGTGTCTGAATGCTATATGTCACTGCCAAAGCTACAAAAAACGCATGGCCCGTGTTTACAACAAAAAGGTCCATCGGCGATCATTTAAAGAAGAAGGGGTGTGACGCCCCGAAAAAAAAATGAGTTTGAGAACCCGAAAATTTTCTAATTTTCTAGGGTTTATTTTATTTAATCGCCCGCTTTTCTACATTTTCTTGATTAGAAAAATTCCCCAGATAAAGTTTATGAGCAAAAATAGTTTTAAAATGATTTTTCTAGTATCGGTTAGTTTTTGAGAAATTAAAAGCGTATTTTGAACGTGGGACCCGCAAGTGCGGTAAATGCATTATATTTTTTGACAACTTGTTGGAATTTTGTATTAAGTGATATTATTTTACAAAGTGTTAAGATATTTTTATTGGAGAGACAAAAGGATAGAGTTGCATTAATGAAGTGACATGTGTCACTTTAAGAGAGGTTGCCACTTATTTGACTTGTTTGACTTTTGACCTTTCTTACTAATTGTTGATTAAATATCTCAAATTTGCCACAAAAATCACCATTTCTTTCTCTTCTTTGGCCGACCAACCTTAAGGAAGAAAGGAAGAGAGCTCTTCACCATTTTAGCTAACATCTAGCTCAAATCATCCAACCCAAGTGCTGAAATTTGTTTCTACTCCATACAATCCTTCCATTTGGTGCTAGTGAGTGATTTGGTGAAGTTTTTTGGAGGAGCTAAGGTGGTCTACCACTTCCTCTCTCTTGTTTACTTGGTAAGTAGTGATTGACTATCCTCTTACACCTAATGATGTTGAATTTATGCCTAATGGTGGCTATTGTGTTAGAAATTGTGGTTTATTTCTTGGTTTGAAGTGATTTGGTTAAGTTTTTATTTTTTTGAGGAATTTTCTGGTTTTATGTGATCTTGATGGTGTGGTTGTTTTTTATGGTTGGTAATAAGGGGCTATGGCTCTAGTAGGTGCATATGATTGGTAATTGCAACCAATTTCTGTTTTGGACCAAAAATTGAAAAGTAAGGGTTTTGTGATGAACATTCTGTCCGAAATTTTAGGTCCTAGATGGAGGCCGAATTGGCCTTAGCTCAGAACATGAAAGTTGTAGGGAATGACATTTTAAAGGTGCCTACAAAATTTCAGGTCAATCGGAGTAGTGTGGAATGAGAAAAGCCGAATTTACTGTTGCTGTTCTGGGTTCATCAGGATGTAAGAACTGCGTCTGAAATTGGTTGTTTTGACTGGAATTGTTTTGGATTTGGGTGTTGAGATCTTCTGATGAAATGTATCTTGATGTCTTAGCTATCATATTCCTTTAGAATCAATGCATTTGGACCTGTGTAGACTGAGTTGGACGAATTACAACATTGTGTGATTTGGGAACCTGCAATTACGATTCTGGTTTGGTATTCTGCATATTTGACCTAGTTGTGCTAGGATTTCGACTGAGTGACCTTCTACATTGTTGTAGCCCTGGTTCTTAGCTTCGAAACGGTGGGTCTTGGACCTCCATCCGATACTCGTAGTACCTTTGGTACCATTACCGCAAAAGGACGTCAAAACTGTTTTCTGGTTTTGAGCTTAACTTTCATTTCCGAACTTTTCCCTAGCTTGACTTGTACTAGTACTACTTGGAGCTTGCTGAATGACTATTAGATGAACTTGTTGTTGTGTGTGTACCTTTGGGACTGGCTGAAGAAATAATGAAGCCATGACGGCTGGAAAAGTAAGCAAATTCAGGGGAAGTGCTGTCCGAACTTTGAAAGGACTTGATTGCATTGAGTTTGTGATCTAAGACTTGGATTTGAGTAAGGCAATGTTATATGATGGATGATTTCTGAGCCGTGGAGGTGAGTGACCCTAAACTATTTCCAAAGTACTTGTGAAATATTTCTTGCATTATTTACTCGATTGCATCTCATGCGTGCTTGCATGTGAATTCATGATATGATTTTGGCTTCAATGAGTTCTGGGAAAGTCTTGTGCTGGACACCAACGTCTCTGTTCTGTTTGTGGTTCATGTTCATGGTTATCTGGAGCTCAAAAAAGGGCTTCCTCTCTCTGTTCGTGTGTTATGATCTATTTGAGCGTTGGGTGTTCTAGTGCAATGATTCAACTGGCTCACGAGAGCACTAAACGGACATTTGATCTCTGAATCATGACATCATCGAAATCATCGAAATGCCACATTGTGAAATATATTTGCTTAATGATTTTCTGGTTACTCGCTGAGCTTCTAACTCACCCCAAAAATATTTTATTCCCCTCCACAGGGCTCAAGGCGAAGGAAGGCTTGTAGTACTTGTGCACGTGATTGGATGGCCTATGTTTTGTACAGTTTTGATTTGGAATCATTTTATGTATAGTTGAGAATTGTTTTCCGCTGCTTTTGTGACATGTAATTATTGGAGACTTGGATGTATAATTGTGGACCATGTGATGTATATTTGAGGTTTATTCTTGTAATTCGTTTGAGGATGTAGTGAACGACTGAGTCCTGGCGAGAGTTGGGCAGGCGGCCCGCTAACCCCTTGGGTTCGCCTTAGGGGAGTGGGGCTGTCACAAGGGACAAAGTGCTAAAGCGAATTTTGCCAGTGCAAGATGAGGCCAAAGGCAAATTTGCTCCAAATTGGCAAGGGCCATTCATTGTTCAAAAGGTATTACCTGGCAAAGCACTCATTTTGGCAGAGATGGATGGACAGACATTCCCTCAACCTATCAACTCAGACCTGTGTAAGAAGTTCTTTATTTGATTATGCAAATTTCTTTTAGAAGTCACGCAAGTGACGAGACAAAAGTCAGGCCATCTTTCTTTCCAATCAAAACATTTCATCCCTAGTCATCCCCTTTGAGCTGTCAAAATAATAATTTTCGTTTGACAACCCCTGAGAATTGCAAACCCCACACTGGGGCAAATTTCTTTTGGAAAAGATGATCCAAAAGAGGAAAAGGAAAAGAAAAGCCCCACACTGGGGCAAATTTATTTTGAAAAAAGATGCTCAGAAAGAAAAGGAAAACTCCACACTGGGGCAAATTTATTTTGAAAGAGAGATGAAAAAGAAGAAAGAACCCCACACTGGGGCAAATTTAGTTTTTGAAGAAAAATGCAAGAGTGAGAAAAATGCAATGAAAAATGCAAAGAGAGAAAAATCCAATCAAACTGGGGCAAGTTTTCCTCGGTTTCATTCAAAAATTGGAGATAATCTCAAAATGATGCAATTTCAGGTTATTTCACACCTCTCATCAAAACAAAAAAAAAAAATTTTGTTTTCAAGCCTCAACTTTTCTTGAAAAACACCCCACCTGACCTCATTACAAAAGCTCAAAGTCCTGGCTTTCGTCACTTATTGTATTTCTATTAGGAAGTTCGCTAATCAATTGGCAAGTGATGTCCATAATGCCTTCGCCTAACCTTATAGGGGAAGCGCATTTTACTGATGCTAGCAATCTTCAACTCACATGCCGGAGTTGATCATGGTCGAGATTTTCTATTGTTCCTTAGGTGAAAACTTGAAAGGACACCTCAAAAAAAAAAAGGGAAAAAAAAAGAAAAGAGAAAAGAAAAGGAAAAGAAAAAAAAACAAAAAACAAAAAGGGTGGGCGCAATTTTGGTGAAAACCCGAAAAGGCGCCAAGGTAGGGTTCTGCAGTAAGCGAGCACGAGGAGAAACAGCTGGTGACTTTGGTTCATTTGAATTTCTCTTCGTTTTGTTATACTTCTGCCAATGTTGAATTCCGGAACAAAGATATCCAGAGATTCGAATATGACATCCGTTGGCCAAAAACTGTGTCACGTTGTAAAAATGTTCTTTTGCAATACATTCTTATGAAACTCATCTTTCCTCAATTGCTTGTATTCATGGCATTTTGTAGGCTTAAAGCCCAATTAGTTGCATTTGCATTCTTTTGCATTCTTTTGCATATCCATTTATGCATGCTAGGTGAAATTACCTTGCATACTTCATTTTTTTTTATATATATAATTTTTTTTTATAATTTATAATTTTTTTATTTTATTTTTATTTTATCATTGAATTTTGGTGAATGACAATCCCTATGGTTTATTCGAAGCATACTTGGATTCAGTAATCTTTTGGAAATGATTGAGATTCAGCAAAGCTAGCTATGCAGGTTTCACAATATGGCAAAATGCATACCTGGTCAGTCTGGAAAAATGCCACAGCATAAGTGGACGAAGGCATCAAAAGACTCATGTTTACACGATTCTCAAAGGGAAACAGATCAAATGATGGTGGCAATTTCTTTGTTCTTTCTCTTTTGCAGAAAAATTTCATGCATAGATGAAAACAATCACAACTTGCACTGGAGTCGGCATCGGAAAGAGTTCTCCAGTGAACAAAGGCGGATCGAAAAGTGTTTTAAGCAAATTTGATCAAAAGGTGCAACAACCTGGCAATGCAAAATCAACTATTGGCTCAGATGCATAAACTTAACCTCTACTGGGGCAAAATTTTAGGCTATTTTCAGGTAAGTATACCGGAATTTTTCATTTTAAATTCTCGTTCTGGTCAGTCCCATATTTAATTTCCTGTTCGGGTCAGTCCCATGGTAATTTCATTCGAGTCAGTCCCATGTTTAAATTTCTTGTTCGGGTCAGTCCCATGTTTAATTTCTCGTTCGGGTCAGTCCCATGTTTAAAAATATTTTCTGTTCGGGTCAGTCCCATGTTTAAATTCTCGTTCGGTCAGTCCCATGTTTAATTCTCGTTCGGGTCAGTCCCATGTTTAATTTTCTATTCGGGTCAGTCCCATGTTTAAATTCTCGTTCGGGCCAGTCCCATGTTAAAATTTCTTGTTCGGGTTAGTCCCATGTTTAATTTCTCGTTCGGGTCAGTCCCATGTTTAAATTTTCTGTTCGGGTCAGTCCCATGTTAAATTCTTGTTCGGGTCAGTCCCATGTTTAATTTCTCGTTCGGGTCAGTCCCATATTTAATTCTCGTTCGGGTCAGTCCCATGTTTAAATTCTGGTTCGGGTCAGTCCCATGTTTAAATTTCTTGTTCGGGATAGTTCCCATGTTTAATTTCTCGTTCGGGTCAGTCCCACGTTTAAATTTCTTGTTCGGTCCAGTCCCATGTTTAAATTCTTGTTCGGGTCAGTCCCATGTTTAATTTCTCGTTCGGGTCAGTCCCATGTTTAATTTCCTGTTCGGGTCAGTCCCATGTTTAAATTCTGGTTCAGGTCAGTCCCATGTTTAAATTCTGGTTCGGGTCAGTCCCATGTTTAAATTTCTTGTTCGGGTCAGTCCCATGTTTAAATGCTTATTCGGGTCAGTCCCATATTTAACATTTCTCGTTTGGGCCAGTCCCATGTTTAAATTCTTGTTCGGGCCAGTCTCATTTTAAATTTCTTGTTTGGGTCAGTCCCATTTTAAAGTTCTGGTTCGGGTCAGTCCCGTTTTAAATTTTTGTTTGGGTCGGTTCATTTTAAAATTTTGGGGTCAGTCATCATTTCAAAAGCGTCAGTCGTTCGAATAGCTTGCATTCGAACTACGTTTGACCTGATTCCCATGGCGGGATACGTAGGCAACTCTACATGAGTTCAGTCACGTTTTTGTAATTTCATTGCATCATTTTGCTCAATAATTATAGCCAAGTGTTGGTTTATTATTTTAGCTCAGGTGCAGTTAAAAGAAACAGGTAAGCAATTTGGTGTCTACGTCTTTGTCTTGAGTTTCTTTGAAACTCTAGACAAAGAGGGGCAAGCTGTAGACACCAAATTTTTGTCAATTTTTAATATTTTCCTGAAATTTTATCTATTTGATAAGTTATTATTATTACCATTTTTTTTAATATATATTAATGAATGATTTTCTCATTTTTTGTAGGTTGTTTTTGGTAAAAGAAAAAAAAAACACAAAACAAAAGAGAAAAATCAAGAAATAAAAAATCACTTTCATCATTTTCTCTACCAAAATAACTATTAACCCATTCCACACTCAATTGCCATGGACCTTTCTTTTCATTAGCTAAGAAACCATCATTTTGGCAAATCCAACACACAAGCTCCATTTTGGCTACAAGACACAGAAGACAAGATCCAAAAAGAAAAAAAAAAAAAAAAGCCTCCATTTCTCGGCTCTCTCCCACAGGACACAGAAGAGAAGCCACAAAAGAAAAAAAAGAAAATCTCCATCCCTCTCGGCTCTCTCCCTCAGGAGACAAAAAAAGAAAAAAGAAAAAACTAACTCCCCATTTCCTCACTCTGCTCACGGCTCCTTCTAGCCATTTTTCTTCCACAACCACAAACACAGAAAGAAAGGCAGTGGTGGGTTAAGCTATTGGAGTTTGCCGATTTCATCAAATTCCTAGGCAAAGGACTACAACCTTCATTGAGGTACATTTTGTTTTCTTTTTCCAGTTTTTCTTTTCCTAAATTAATTAGATTAAATGCATGTTTTGATGCTTATTTGTCCTTTGCTTTCGTTTGTTGTTGTGGCTCCTGATGTTGTTAAAGTTTTGGGGTGAGCCATGCATGCAATTAAGGGAAAAAGAAATGGGCCTGTGAATGCATGTCAAATGTTTGTGAAAATGACAAAACGAAAAATGAATTAAACTAGTGAACTTTTTGTGCTTATTTCTGGTGAAATAGACGGTTGTAGTTAGTATGTGGTTTGAAAAAGTGTTGAGTTATTCAAGTATTTTGAAGTTTTGAGCCTTTAAAGGCATTGAAATATTTTCTTTATTTTTGGGGCTGTTTTGACTTAATGCATCATTTTGCTGTTGTTTACTTGTCAAACTAAGATTATAGTTGTAATGTAGGAGTTATAAGGAGGGTTTTGGCATAATTTTTATGATTTTTGGTGAAGGTTTAAGAGTTATAAAAGAATAAAATCTGGACTGATTTTTGCTAGTTTGACCACTTTGTTTTCCTTTTTGATAAAAAAATAACTCCGAATATGGAATCTATGCGAAAAATGGAGTGGGGAGGTGTATTTTGAGAAATTTTGGTCACCGGAAAGGTCGCCGGCGGTGGCAGTCCGGTGGCGACGGCGCCACCGGCGGCCACCATGACTGCCAGCTGAAGCTTCTTCGGTTGGCCGAAGAAGAAGGAAAGGAAACGTATGGGGAAGAAAAGGAAAAAAAGAAAGAAAAGAAAAGAAAGAAAAGGGGGGGCTTGGGCTAGTGTTTTATTTTTTTAGGTGGGCTTGTGGTTATTTTGGTTGGGTTTGGGGAATGGACTTTTGTTTTATTTCTTTTGGGTTCGGTTGGGCTAGAAGGTCAGAGCCCATCCCTTTATTTTGGCTGGATCTGAGTGATAAAAGACGGGCTGGCCTTGTGTTTTGGTTTGGACTTTCAGTTGGGCTTAGGTAGTTTTCGGCCCAAAGAAATAGAGAATGGCCCAGTGACCGGTTTTCTTAAGGAGATCTGCTTACGAAATTGCACTTTAGTCCCTGATCTCTGGAGTAGTTTTACTTCGGCCCAGATCATTTTAAATTTCTTTCATGTAGGTCCTTGTAGTAATTGCACTTCGGTACCTGAATTTTATCTTTTATTTAATTTTGACCTCTGAACTTTGGAAAAATATGATTTTTATCCCCGAAAGTTTTTTCAATTTTTGCAATTCAGTCCCTGATGAATTTTGACTCTCTTTATTATGATTGTTTCTTTTCTTTAATAGCTAATTATGCTACTTTTGAATATACTTAATTTGGAATTTTTAGATTTACTTAAATTTCTTTACGTCTGACATATTAGTGTGAATTTAGTACTTGTATTATTATTTTCTTTTTCAATTAAATTGGTGCCATGATCCTTTTGTTCATTGTGAGTATAAATAGGACAATTTGACTCTATTTAGTCACCACTTCAAACGGGAGGTACTCCTATTTTATTATTTCAATGTCAATTACGTGCTCTTATGTGCTTCTATGTGTTCCTATGTGTTTATATATTTTTATATGCTTTATTTATTTGATTTTAAATATTCATTCAAATTTTCTTATATATGTTTTTAGTTAATTTTTTTATAATGATTCGAGAGGCATTTAAATACCTCCAAAAATGTAATAGATAGGATAATTAGATTTGTTTATTATATTTTTCCCTTCTAGATTATAGTTAGGCGCTCTCCGATGTAATAGATAGGTTGCGTGTTTATGTGGCTTATGTGTTATGTGTTTTATCCGCTTTTCTTAGGATTTTGGCATCTAGATATTATGTTTACATGTTATGTGCTACGTGCTCTTATGTGTTTATTTGTTTTAATTTGTGCTTTATTTGTTTCACTATGAATTGTTAATGCATGACGTCACCACACTAGTCCAACGCTAGTTGTGGCTTCTCCCTTCGCTTACTTGCTAGTCCAACGCTAGTAAAGATTTTTAGAAATGGGCTAGTCCAATGTTAGGACCCTTTAGGCCGTCTTTCTTGCGCTAGATTCATCTTTGTGTGCTATTCACTACATTTTCATGCATATTTTTATTGTTAGGATCTTTTCTCATTCATATGATATCCCCTATTATATTATCCCCTACCCTCTATAGGTGCTAATCATTGCATTTAGAATTGCATCTCATTTAAGCTAGTTCATTTGCTTGTTAATGTTAGGGATAATTATTTTCAAACATGGGAAAATGGGTGATTATAACTTTTTAGTTTAAATACCCTATTAATCCATGTATAAGATAATTATGTCACGAGTTTTTGCCTCCCGTACCCTTTATGTTGCATTCCCTTTTTCTTTGATCACTTATATCTATGTTATATAATTTAATTTCTTTTCTTTACTTTTAATTTCATCATTTGCAGACTCGTGACACCTTCAAGGAATTATTTTGGCCTTCGCAATTAATGCGATTGGTTCAATTAAACCCTTGAATGAACATTTTGTCCCTTTCAATATTTTTAAATTTAGATTTGCATCTATGTAGGAAACATCCAAATATGATAAAATTAAGGGTTAGATTAGGAAAATTTTGACTAAAGCTCGCAACTAGCTTAGACTAGGTCGAAAGGGTGCCTTAGGTTTGAGTTTATCGAACTTTTACCTTCCCTTTCTTCAACCGTGACTCCCGAATTCATTTTCTCTTGTTTTCAAAGACCTGGAGTTGTCAAAAAGGGTTTTATTTTATTTTACTTTATTTTTGGGTGACTTGGTACACCAAAACTCAATACCAAGTGGCGACTCCTATTTTTCTTAAAAACCCTTTTAGACTAAATTTTGGACCCAAATTGTCGCATTTTTTTAAGTCCCATTCTAGGTCCTTGTTCACTTGTTTTAAAATAAAATCACATCTTTTTATAAACTCCTTTTATTTTCCATCGCTAAAAATGGGGCGCGACACTCACTATGTAACTTATAATTTTTCTATTAAAATCACATGATAAAATTATCATAGTTCAGTTCCTATGCTACAAAATATTAAACAATAATTATTAATTACCTTGAATCACAAGCACCAAATTCCCGCGCGTCGCGCGGCTGTCCCTCCCTAGTTAGAGATATTGAAACAACTAAACCAAGAATCTGCCTACCTAGCATAAGAAGTAGCTAATATCATACCAATACAAAAATTTACTAAACCAAAAAGAAAGTTAGAGTTTAAGCTATGAATTACCCCTATTTGCCCTCAAGAAAGCAACAGAATGATTGATTCTAACTCATAAGTTTATTTAGGATTTTGGGTCATTGTTTACGTTCTGAATCTTTTGGCACAATTTTGTATATTTAATATTTATTATATATATTAATATATTTTGACACATGAGTATAAAATATTAGTATTATATATTTAGATATATAATTATACATATGAAAATATGAATTTATATATATATATACATATAGAGTAAAATATCTATATATTAATATTTGATAAATTAATAACCTCTATTAAATAATAATTTTTCTCAATCCCAATTTTGGCTAACGAGCTAAATTAATAATTTTGATAAAATAATAAGATAATATATAGTTTTTGAAAACATCATGTAATCCTTTGGTCCCGTACATATCATAAATTAATAATTCACTAAAATTACATATTTTCCTAAAATATGATTCTATTGTTGATTTATGAACACCTTTTAGCTAGAAAACCATAGTCTAATAATGAGATATGTGAGAAGAATTTGTGTTTGTTTATTATAAGAAGACTTTTTTGTCATTTATCTACATAATATTGTTAATCTAATAAGATTTTCTTGTCATTTATATACATAATATTGTTAATCTAATACATTAATAAAATGAAGGTGGGCATCTATCATGTAATATCCCTATATATTTTTGACCTGTTTATTATAGAAAAATGATATCAATCATGTAAAAAAATTGAAAATTGAAAATATTAATAGAATTAAATTATATTTGCAAACCAAGTAAACTTTTAGCCACCTTTTATTAATGTAATAGTTCATATTTTTATAAAATAAAATTTTAGTTAATTAAATGAGAGTTTCTTGGAATTGTAATATACTTCATAAATTGATAAATTATTAATTTATTGATCAATTAATACCTCTTTAAATTAATAGAATTTATGTGGTTCCAAGGTTATTAATTTAAAAAGGTTTTATAGCATATACATATTAAAAGATCGGGCTTATATCGGATTTGCATCTAATAAGGTCCAAATTTGATTCACATTTAATTTAGGCCAAATATTTATGTCTAATCTCAGCCTGACTCAATGTAAGGTTAGGCTTATCAAACTTTTTCTCGGATCGAACTCGGGCTGGCCCAACCCATTGACAGTCCTCTTTGAACTTTGGCTAAAAGTACTTTTAACACCAATATTTTCACTCCTAATTTTATGAAATGATATTCATCAAATGCCTCAAAAGTACCAAAACGTGTTTTTTAAAAAACACTGCAACTCCAAATGGAGCTTTAGCCTTCTAACTATATGTTTTCCATTCCAAAGTAAACCTTTTACTGGCGGCACCACCACATTTTTTCTCTTTCGCATAATCAGTTAGGGATATTTATGACATGTCAGGTTACCCAAAAAAAAAACAAATAAACCTTTAGAAAACAGGCAAGAGCAAAATCATGATCACAAATAGGCAGGATTTCTGAAGTCCTAAGACTCTTAGGGTCCGTTTGTTTCGGGTGAAAATGTTTTCCAGGAAAATATTTTCCTAATTTCCCGTGTTTGGTTGCACAAAAGTTACTGAAAACATTTTCCTATGTAAAATATTTTCACTCATCTTATGGAAAACAACTTCCCTTCCAAACTTACTGAAGTTGTTTTCCGAAATGCATGCATCCCGCCTGTAGTATGTTCCAAACTTACTGAAAACATCTTGTAGTATGTTCTTTTTTTTTTTTAATATAAACAGGAGGATTCGAACCCAAGACCTCTTCCTTACACTCCCTCCCCCGTACCACCCAACCCAACCCAACCCTCCCCCTAGTATATTCAAAATAAAAAAAAATCTCATCCTACTCATCCTATGCTAGTAATTAATTATGTATAATAGGAACATTCTTTTCTAGAGAAACTTTCAGCAGTGAGAGTGTAAGATATATGTCACAATAAGCATTGCATATGATTGATTTTTGACACTAAATGGCCAGCAATTTGTTTATTGCTTAAGGAGATATTTTTTATTCATATATACATTTCTCCAAGATTTTTTAAAGTTAAACAATGAGATAAATTTTCTTATTTTGTATGGGAAGAAGTATGTAGTTATAATGTGTAGAAAATAAAGATAGAGATAAAAGTGAAAATATTTCAAAAGTTAAACAAACACCAGAAAAATGAAGTAGGAAAATATTTTCAATAAGCTAACCAAACACCTGAAAATGATGAAAGGGAAATGATTTTCATGGAAAATTACTTCCACGGAAAATATTTTCCCAAGGAAAACATTTTACTTCCAACCAAACAGACCCTTAATGCTGTTCCAAGTAAGAAAGGGTCCCTTCCTTAGATTTTATGCCTCTTACCTCATAACTGGATGAGGCAAAAGAAACCAATGCCCGTCTAATATGAGACTAGGGCTGCAAACGAGCCGAGTCGAGTCGAGTTTTGAGCTAATCGAGCCGAGTCTCGACTAAATTTTACCAAATTCGAGCTCGAGCTCGAGCTCGACGAGCCGGCAAATTTCGAGCTCGAGCTCGACTCGAATCAAGTCGAGCCGAACTCGAGCTCGAAAAAAAATAAAAAATAATTATTTTATTTTAAAAAATAAATAAAATAATATTTTTTTCTTAATAAATAATAAAATATTAATGATATATACGTAATTTTACTATAAAAATAAAAAATAAAAAAATAAAAATATAATATACGTAATTTTATTATTAAATAAAAATAAAAATAAAAAATATATATATATACCCAAGCTCGCGAGCCGGCTCGCGAGCTAACGAGCTTAATATTCTGAGCTTGAGCTCGAGCTCGAGTTTGATTCGAGCCGGCTCGAGCTCGACTTGAGCTCGATTAATAACGAGCTTGACTCGAGCCGCTCGCGAGCGGCTCGATTCGTTTGCAGCCCTATATGAGACGTTCCATGAATGTAGTACTGGACCCATAAGATCGGCAAGATTGCCATTCAACAATCTCGTTTCTTTTTAAAATTTTTTTTATAGTATAAGTGGGAGAAGTCAAATTCAAGATCTCTAACTTACATTTTCTCTTCCAAATCATTCAATTTATCCCTCCCCCACACATTCAATAGTCTCCTAAGTATTCTCAGAGCAGCTATGACGATGGTATAATATTGGTTCTGATGAATCTAAGCTAGAGGGTTTATTCAGGGTGATTAAAATAGGTAAACCATTAATAGAAAGAATCTTCGTCGGAAAAGCGGGTAACTGGAAGTTCTTCAGAGGAGGTGTTATGACTAAATTCATTTCAATAATCATCTCCATTTTCCTAAGTCAAAAGTAAATATTCTATCTATAACAGACACTGAGGCTCAGCAGATGATTCAAATAATAAGTCTGCAATATTCATCCACCATCACCATTCATCACCACCTTCATATTAGTTGTGCTGCAGCCACCGCCGCATGAAAAAGTAACAAGGACGGGTCTTGGTCACCCCTTCATCTGTAATGATGGGCAATCCCACCTTTTCTCTTGATCAAATTTGGTGTAGTTCTCTACTGCTCCCTTACCACCGCCGTCTCCTCAATGTCACTATTCTTCCCCAATCCCCAAACCCAGACACAAAAGCATTCTATCATTTCTATACCCAAGAACACTGTCAGGACCTGTAAACTCTTATGTGCTCTCCCTAACAAACTTCATCCGTAAACGCCGAAGAAGCTTGGAAACTCAAATCTTGTTTTAAATTCTTAGTGCCCTTTTCCCCTTCCACTAGACCTGACAGTAATGACCCTTTTCAACGCCCACTCAATTCTGGTAAATTTTTCAGTAGTGATATTAGTAGAGGAGAGAGAGGCAAGGAACACGATAATGAGTTGATATGATGGTTGCCAGCTTCTTCAGTAATAGAGCTTGCTCGGCTTGCCATTGCCTTGATAACCTGACATTCATATATTTTCATTTCCATTTTGAAGATCTTTTTTTTTTTTTTAAAAATAACCTGACATTCCAAAATTACCCATGGCTAGTTGTATCAAGCCCCTTTTCATCTCATAAACATTATTTTACCGTTTTCAACCATGCCCAAATGAAATTCATCCAAAAATATGCACATAGCAATAACTAACAAGAAACGACATGCATATTAATAAATGACGTAAGAGGATACGAGGAACCCACTAATGCCTTATATTTCGTTAGAGTACCATCATAGCAATACTAAATAGAGGACTGCACTCTTTTAAAGTATTAGAGTTCTTGGTAATCATTAAAATGATGAACCATGCCCTTTATTTGTTTGTTTAATTAAGAATAGTGCTCAAAATTTTCAGCATAAAAGTACAATTTTGTAAATCGCAAACTTAGGGGCACATTTACAAATTAGTAAAGCAAAATTAATTTATTAAGAAAATTATAGGTAATATAGCAATTCTCACCAGTGGCGACACTTGGACAATGTGTAACTCCTTCCTGGCAATAAAATGGGCACATGTCAATTACATATTTCTTCCCAAAACCTCAATCACATTCAAAGCAATTGTGGAAAAATATAGGTTGAATTTGAGAAAAAAAATGTTCAAAAGCTCAAAAAAAAAAAAGGGTAAGAGTTCACTCCATCTATGGCTGTAGCAAATTCATGACACTAAAAACCTGTGTCTTTAAACTTAGAGCAAATTGGTTGGTTTGACTGGTCGAATCGAGAACCGTCTAGTTTTCCAGTTCAAGTTAGTATTAAAACTCGAGTGCAAGAAACTCTGTTAAATCGGTCAAAAACCCAGTTTGACATAAACCATTAAAATCTAAGAAAACTTGGTTTTTTGTTTTGTTCTATTTTTGTCGAAATTTCATCTTTTTCTTAGACTTTCCTAAATGACCAACCATAACAGAGCACCTTAAAAGCTTAAGATTTGGTTGAATTTTTAACAAATCTGAAATCAAATGAATAATAAAAGATAGAAAGATGGAAAGAAAAGAAGAAAAAGGTGAAGAAATCTTACATAAGAAAGCATGAAAAGATCTAAAATCAAAAGAAGAAATAATGAAGAATGATGGAAGGGAAGATGAGAGAGAGATGAAGAAGTGAGTATGAAAAAAGAAATCAAAACAAACCATTAAAAAAAAAGAAAAGAAAAGACAAGGCAAACACATGACCAGCAAAAGTGAAAACTTTGTGACGGGGACATAAGGAGTTGGAAGCTTCACGGCGGAGAACTAATAAGGAATTTCTTTTAAAGTTAAAAACTTTTCTCATTTTGTACTTTTACCCCTAAAATTTTGGACAATCATAATTACACACCTAAAATTCTTTTATTATTTTCATTTGCTACCTTAGTTTTTGCATATTTAAAATGACTATTAATTTCATTCTAAATTAGTCATCTTATAGATTAGAGAGTCATAATATGCATTTCAGATATACAAAAGTTAAGCTAACGGAACATATGGGTTGATTATTACAACTTAGTTACTATAAATTTGACAAGTTAATATATAGGGCATCTAGGGAAAAATTAAAATGACAATGAGTATATGTTTATTCTATTTAATTATTTTATGTATAATTAAAATATGTTTATATCATCAATATAACATCATTCCGTTTGACTCACAACTAATCAATCGAACATTTTGACCCCTAACCCTTGAACTCTGTTGAGTCATTGTTCGATCTAAATTTCGAAAAGTAGCTTAAAACTTGGGCCTTAAATAAATCTAAGTGGCAGTATAGATTTCAAGGTAAAATATAATTGTCATTTGACAATTTTGTTTGGATTTGATCACAAAACTCCAATCCTCTATCCCTGCCCAAATATAAAAATAATTGTTTTGAATGTGACTTGGACTTAAAAGAAGGAAGAGGCATGCGAGTATACATATCTTGTTTATTTTGGAAGGAAACAATTATGGTTTCCATTTTCACCTTGAAATTTTTGGCAATATAACCTACATATGCATGATTTAAACTAAAAACAATCGGGATTATAATTATATAATCTTAACAATTGAGGAAAAAAATCCTCTTTTTTATGCAAGTACCAAAAGAAAGTCAAAGTACAAATGTAATGGATTGTTTGTGCAATTTTTTTTCATTCTTACTCAATTGACAAAAAGATCATTTGAGAAACTGAAATTAGAATTTAAGTTTCAAATTCCACTTCCATGGCCTATGTATATATGGCTAGACACAACTAGTAAAATAAAACCATTATTTTTAGTTTCTAAATTAAGTGAATATAAAGTAATTTACTTTTAGCTCCTTATGAGTATTTTGCTTTCTGTTCAATGCAAGTCTTCTCTTTCCTAGGACTTCTATTGAAAATGTCTATATTCGTTACAAGTGCTGAATCTTGTACTTTTGTTATTTGATCCTTTTTATCAATTGCTTTTCCTTTTTTAGTTTATTCCACGAGTGCCTTCCTTTTGGTTCACTTTTCCACTTTATCTTTTTATTCTCCTTGTTTTACTTTAGTTAAGTAATCAATATCTAGGATTTTTCTCTCTTTTCATTTTATATGCTCTCACCTTTGTTTTATTGGTAGTTTTGATAAATCTCTTGATCTAATTAATTGGTTCTTTTTCTTGGCATCTTGAATTTCTCTACTATTATTGTGTCATGATCAACTGAACATGATAGAGGAGTTGGAGAAAATTTGCCAAAGTTTGACACTAAAAAATGATGAAAAAGAGGTTATGTTGATGTCAATATAGGATAGTGATGCATCTAGTTTTATTGCATTCTTGCAAAGTAGCTTACCCAATAATAATTTAATAATGAAGTACTAATGTCCACAATGATGAAAGTTTAGATTTCCTTTCAAGGTTTGATACACACTGTCATGGGAGATAATGTATTTCTATTTAGATTAATGATATATAGGCTAGTGTCTGATGCTCCAACTCATATGTGGCACCTCATATGGCAACCTATTCAAGATATCTCTAACTACATAAAGCGCCGAAGGCCTTGCTACAGTGATTTTCGCCGGTTATTTTGTAATTTCGGTGTTGATTTTGTCTCTTTTGTCCGCTGGTGCAATTCTCCTTCCACGTCCTCTTCTGTCCGCTGCTTCAATTCTTCCACGTCCTCTTCTGTCCGCTGCTTCAATTCTCCTTCGACGCCGGTTATTTTGTAATTTCGGTGTTAATTTTGTCCTCTTTTGTGCTGGTCTCTTCGTAATTTCCCTATCAATTTTGTACCTTGTGGTCTTTAGATGTCATCTCACTTAATTATTGTTTCTTTGGTTTTGTTTGCTCCAGTTGCTACCTTCCATTCCCTAATGCAGCGCGAATTTTTAGGGCTATACAAATCTATATATATTATTGCATCCTATTTGTGTGCGTTTATCTATATATATATATATATATATATTCATTTTCTCCAAAATATATATATCAACAAAAATAATGATTTTCTGAAAAATATATATATTGACAAAAATTTTGTGTATATCTAATAAATATAAATCAATTGTGCCACTTTGTATTAGCTTCCACTAATACGACCAATTGTTTTTAAAAATATAGGATAATTTTCCTCTATTTCAAAAATGTTACTTCGATAATATTTGTTAACTACTAAATTATTAATTTAAAGCTTTTGCATTTTAAGATTGAGTAACATAACATAAATGTGGTCAATACAAAGTGATGATTAATTGTGTACCTTTTTATATATATTTATTTTCAGCAAAATATATATATCGACAAAAATATTGATTTTCTGAAAATTATATATATATCGACAAAAATTTTGTGTGTATCTAATAAATATAAATCAATTGTGCCACTTTGTATTAGCTTGCATTATACAACTAATTGTTTTTAAAAATACAAGATAATTTCCCTCTATTTCAAAAATGTTACTTTGATAATATTTCAAAATTTAAAAATATAGCACTGAAAACCAAAATAAAAAAGACAAACTTTTCTCTAAAACTATAAAAAAATATAACCAAACAACTAGAAATTTACATACAAATACTTAAAACCGAACTCCTATATATATAGCAAAAATATACATGATACAACTCAAAAACAAATATCGCACTGACACATGAATCACAAGACAAATAGTAACACCACAAATATAACAAACAAACAAAACTAGAAAAGATAGACACGATAAAACAATATTAAACAATCTTACAAGCTCAAATAAAATATTAAATATACATATATATATATATATACATGTGTATAAATAAATAAATAATAAAAATATAACAAACAAACAAACAAAACCACAAAAAATATAAACAATAAAAAATTAAACCATTATATCTCCTAAAATAAAATACTAAACACACACGCATATATATATATATATATCCACACATATTACAAAATATATCGTATACCTATATATATATATTAATACAAAATTCACTACAACTTTGAGTACCATAAAATAAGTCGCATAAACATCAAACAGTAAATATTTAAAAATTCTACTGTAAATTACAGTGATTAAACTCTTTAATTTTCATGTGCAATCATTTCCATTTCTTATAAAAAAAATTTATATGCATCACCTTACTTTCAATAATATCCATTTAGTACTAACCTATTAATATAAAATCTATTAGCTCTCAAAATTAATATTATCCTTTACTTATTCAGATTCTATTAATTAAAAAAATACAGCTCCCATCTATTTCAATCACATTTATTCATAACTAAATCAATATCATCTTTACTTATACAAAAAAAAACCTACTTAATGAATAAACACATATTTTACCAAGCTATAGTATCAAATTATTCCAAATTATTAATTTATCTCATCACACAACACCCAAACTATATCAAAATTGGCCAAAAAATATCTATTATCCATTTATTTTTCAACAAACTTCCCATTCTTTTATATCCTTTCCATAAACTTTTCTGCTGCAACAATGCACACTTACTCATCCTAGCTATCCAAATTATGAAAATATCATCATCCTAGAATACATAAACTACCAACACCCAAAGTACAATAAATTATAACACTCTCAATGCAATTCTCCGCCTAATTTTCCATCCTATCAACTTTAAAAAATTAATATATATTCCATTAATTTAAATAATATTTACTTATCACTAAATTAAAATAAAAAAACAAAATTTTTTGAAACCAATATTATCCATCAAATCTGTAGATCGTATTAATTTTAAAAAACACAATACAAATCAAAAACACAATACAAATCATCACACTATTCCAACTCTATGATACAAAATACTCTAAATCTATGTTATTAAATAAATCTTACATTAACCTAAGTACACTCTCAAATTAGGATGTATATATAAAAAAAACACATGCCTTTTGCTTTCCTATTCATAATCTATTTCTTGCACAAACATCTTCTTCATAAATAAACCATCAGTTAGCACTCTTACACTAGATACAATAAATACCAATTTCACATCGCTCTACATTTACATATACTATCTCATATTTGCTTAATCTACAATCACTACTCTAATATTCAACAAAATAATAACCCTCTATTTATGATTCTTTCTACTTTATTTTATATTCCTCATCACTCAACAACACTATAATATGGGCACCCCGCGATAGCCGCGGGGTCCAATGCCTAGTATATATATATATCCTAAGTTCCAACTTGCAACCTCTGTTCCCTCTCTCAACCTCTGTTCCCTCTTTCTTCTCCTTCTTCTCTCAATAGTCGCAATAGACTTTTAGTGTTTGACAAACCAACTCTCAATAGTTAGTAAAAAAACAAACTGAGCAAATCAAGAAATCACTAATCATGATGAAATTCTTAACAAGTTTTGGAAAATATGATTTCTCAATTCTGTATTCACAATGTGATTCACTCTCACAAATCTATATACCAAATTAACTTTTGACATTTCTATACTATCGTTCACTTGAATCCAGTTAAATGTAGTAGATTATTATTTCTCATTTTAGTATCAATATAGTTAGAACTGGAATTGCAAACAACATAATGATAAAGTATGGAACTCAAGATGAGTTGGTAGCTTATTACAATTTGGGTAATTGAGAAAAAATCATAGAGGAAGATTTTATCTCCTTTACGTTTAGTTGTTTTATTGCAAATGTACATCACTTGATAAAGGAAAGATTATTGTTTCTCTCATTCTTAGGAGGAGCTCTACGAAATATTAAATTACAATAAAACTAAGAGTTGAAAGAATCTTGATTTGTAATTAATCTCAAGTTTATTTAGTTTTATAAATTGATTGCACTACATAAATCACCAAGAAAAGGAAGGTGAAGGGAAGGATGGGTGCATCCAAGAGAGAGAGAGAGAGGTAAAAGAAAGAAGTAGATGTCAAATATAGAGGTGGCATACTTGTTGAAGTGTTAAAGCGTGAGAAATGAAGATATGACAGATGCTGGTGTTTTTGCAATATTGAGCATAATGGGGTGGGAAAGGGGGCCTTTAATGTTAGTTTCATGTTATTTGAACATATTTATTGTCTTGAATAGACAAACCTAGAGCAATGAATAAGTTGGTAGGTAGAGTATAGTAATGTCTTAGATAGGTTAACCTGAGAGAACTCAAAAAAAAAAAAAAAAAAAGAGTTATGTGTATGCCGTGAATTTATTTTGTTTATTTGCTTTGTTATTAGAAATATTATAAACGAATAAATGGTTAAATTAAATGTCTAATTGAATTTATATTAAAATGGAGAATTTAGAAATATCCTGAATGGTGCCTAGAAAATTTTAGGATCAAATAAACAAACGATAGACATATTGCAAATTTTGACATCTTAATTCATTGTATAGTTGAATAAATACATGCCTAATATAATTTTCCTTAAAACCTAAATGTGTGAAAATTTACTGGATCGATATAAGGAAAATTTCTCAAGGTACATACAAAAATAGAACAAACCGAAAAATTTGGGGCAATGCGTGAGGCAATAAAATCACGAACTCATGACAAACAAATGAACCAAAAAAATTAAAAAAAAAAGAAGACCAAACCAACCTTAGAGTTTTGGTTAATTTTCCATGCAGCCAAGAAACCAGCTAACGGTACTTCATAACATAAAACTGAAAGGGAGACATATAAGTGGAGGGCTTGGAAACGTAAGGTGCTGCTATCTAAACGGTGGAAAAGAAAAGGAGTGGAATTTGTGTGATAGTTGGGCGGTGCATGATTGTTATTTGGACAGCTGCCAGATGAACTTGCCACCGAAATTGTTGAGTAGGCAGTGACCGAACGAGAGTTTGGATTGATTAGCACCGAATGAGGAAGCTTGAGTGGTCGGCTGATTGAAGGAAATAAGTCGAATTCTCTTCTTATCAACCAAGCAGTAGAAACAAAACCGAGAGAGAGAGTTTCGGTCATAACCATTCATTCCAAAACACCACCGAGTGAGAAACATTTCTGGTTCTTCATTGCTCCAAGTCTGCACCCGAGAGAGAGTAAGGGAGAAAAAAAAAAAAAGAAAAGTGGAAAATTTTTTTTTTTTTTTTTTTTTTTTTTTTTCCCAATTTTTTTTTTTTTTTTTTTCCTATTACCAAGCCAACCAACAGAGAGTTGAGAGGGGGAAGGACTGCAGCTGTTTGGCGTGCAAACTAGATCAGCGGGGGAGCAAGAAGAGAGAATCTTGGTGCGATTCTTTGGAGGAGCAGAGGCGAGGAAAAACTGTCCACATTTTTCAGCTGAGATGTCTGCAAAAGGAGGTAACAATTGTAATAAACCTTCTCAATCTTCTTAGCCACTCTTGATTTCTCATGTGCATGATTAGTTTTTAGCCAAGAAAAGTGAGTTTTTGCTGAGGAATTCTTGTGGTGAAAACTGATTCGTTTCTGGAAAGTCGACTTGCGCCAAGGTAGGAGAGTTGAAGTTCACAACTGTCCATTCGAAAACTTGGAGAAGATTTTCACTAAAAATGTATGATATATGTTTAATCTCATGGCTTATAAGATATTTGTTTTGAAACTAGTGAATCATTGACAAACTTGGCTGAAATTGTTGAAAGAAGCTGCTAAAAATTTGATGACATGGCCGAGAGAGCGAAAGGAAGAAATTTTCAGTTTTTCGCTATGAATTTGGCTGCAAGCTTTCATACGGTAGTTCAAAACACCTTATAACACATTAACCTTAACATGCATGTGACTTTTAAGAGGTTAAAGCAAGGAAAAGATCGATATGTGAGCAAAAGCAAGGCTGGAAAATTTTCTGGACACACAGAACGAGAGAAAAGCTGCAATTTTTGGCTCTTTTCTTCAAAATTTTGCTGGATTTAGAAGTTACATGTTCTCATTTCAGTGGTCATGAGATTGCATGTCGATTTGGGATGGATTTGATGAAATTTGTTGGGAAAATCCCTCACTTGAACCGAATGTTTGCTGGATTTCCTCCCAGCTTTGCTTATGTTGAAACTTGGATAGTTAGATAGCTTTTAAATGTTGATTTTGGTGAATTTCTTGATGGAAATCCTACTAGGGATTATATATTATGTTCAATGATGAATGCATGTCAAATTTGGTTAATGTTTGATGCATTAAATGCAATTTTGGTAAAGATATATGGCTGGAAATCCCAGATTTGAACCAAGAATGCTCTCGTGTTTTCTCAAACTTAGATTTCATCTTGTAACCTGGAATATATGCATATATTGATCCAAAACATCCCTACTCCTCTGTTTTACTCTGAATATTGTGATTGTCCTAATTTGAGAGGAAATAATTGAATCTTAGAGAAAGAAAAGGGGAGCTAATCAAGCATGCGGAACTGTTTTGGTAGATTTGGGTTGATTGGATGATTTCGATTGTATTGTTGAGTTTTTCTGAAAATTTTAGCTAAGCCTTAACCAAAAACGACCTATAACAGAATGGCAGTAAAATGTACCTTGAATTTGAGGAAGTTTAAGCTAGAAAATAGCAAACTAAAGGAAGAAACTTGACTACCTGTTGCTGAAAAGCTGTTTTGAACCATTCTTAAACAAGTGCTTAAATTTTGAGTTTAACTTGAATTCTAAAAGTCGAACTTGAACCAAAACTGATCAAAACCCCTTCAAACCACCTTATAACAATTTTACTTGTGAAAATTCATTCAAAATATAGGATATAATCAAGGAAGTTCATAGGAATACTAAGTTGCCAACCTCTAAAAAATTTATCAACTTTGAACTTTGATTTCTAAAATGGCTTATAATCACTTGAGCTTGTCTTCACAAGTATTTTAAAAACTATGAAACTTAGAGGCTAGTGTAGTGAAATAAAATTTAAAGTGCACACAACTTAGACTTTGGCTAGATAAAAGGAGAACCAATGGAGTGTTTCTAAGCTTGCATCTTAAGATTTTGGGTGGAAAATAGGTTACAGCTAATTTAAATACCTATAAAAACTATAACCTTAGAACATATGTATAATTCTTGGTTTAAATGATAAAATTAATAGGTTTCGAAATAAAATGTAGGATAAATGGTAAATAAAGAATATATTTATATTTTAAGGTCAAACTTGATTATAATAGTTTAGATAATAAAGTAAGAATGATAAGTGATTACCTACAAATTATATATTTACTTTGAACTTATTAAATTGCCCTAGGAAAGTAGCTGTGAGTCAGGAAGCAAATGCGACTACAAATTATATATTTACTTTGAACTTATTAAATTGCCCCAGGAAGTAGCTGTGAGTCAGGAAGCAAATGCGAGGCTCGCGAATAGTTCATTGGCTCGTGAATAGTTCATTTGGATATTTGGTGAGTGTTTTCTGAATTTATGTGTTTAATTGTTTATGTGTACCTAAGTGCAATTATGTGACAAATGTGTTATTATGAATATTACTAAATGATTCATTGTGAAGTGTATCTCAATTGTCTCTCGCCTTCTAAGTCGAGGGTGTACTTCATCGCACTTGGCTTAGTTGAGTTTGAAGGTCGATAATTGACTGAATGTTACTGTAAGTGTGCATGAATGTAAGCCGTATGTGTGCCTCGCCGCATCGGCTGAACTAGGCCCCAATATCCTCTGTTCAACGGACTATTCGAGCCAGCAAAGGGCTTGGTTGGGTAGGACGGTAGCTTTGGGTAAATGTTTCAGTATACTTGAGTATTACTATGAGGTTGGGAGATTATTGAACTGATTATTGAATGTAGGGGATTGTTAATTGTTTTGGAGGACATAAGGGGTGAATCGGCGGAATGTGCAATGATATTGAAATGAATATACAATGACAGTAAAATGAGTGTCTCTTGACACTAAAATGAATGCTCAATGACGTTGAAGTGGCTCTAATGCGAGTACCGTATCCTTTTAAAAGTGATTGTTTAGTGAAGTGTTTCCTCAATTGCTTAATGAAAGTGATTGTAAAGTGAATTGTGCACTACTTGCTTAATTGTACTGATTTAAGTGTTTATTAAATGTTACTTGCTCAGCAAACCTCACTGAGCATTAGCTCAGCCCTTTTAGCTTTGTTTTCCTTACAGGAGTTGGAGGTCGGGGATCGAACGAGGGAATTTGGGGATTTATCGTGAAGACTTTAGCCTTGTGATTAGTATCTTAATAAGGTAGGAATATTGTATCATCAAGGTATTGTAAAAGATGTGAACGGTTGGTTTTGGTTTATCAAAATGTTATCTCTGGAGTTAATATATGGTTAATGGAAATTATAAACGGTTATCTCTGAAGTTAATGTGAAATCAACGAGTTCTGGCGAGAGCCAGCAGACGATCCGCTAACTTTTAGAGTACACCCTATAGGAAGTGGGGTCGTTACATAACCTTTCCTAATGAATACCCCAAACAAATATTTTGAATAGAAATAAAAGAATCAGAGTAAAAAAATAGAAAAATAATAACATAAAATAAAATTATAGAAATTGAAGAGTAAGGAATAGGGTTTTTATGATAGTTCAGCCAAGGCCTAACCATGGAGGTTTTCCAACATTTAATTCCCTATACAAGAAAAGATCAAACCCTAGCAACTTTCCTAATACTAGAGAAGATCAAATTCAAAGGATCGATGCTAGCAAGTTGTAGCTCAACTAGATTGCCCTCAATCTTGCACAAATTTTCTAAAACACCGTTGATGTCTCTAGATTATTTTTGCAAGAAAAATAAGAGGTTAGTTTATAACCACAAGAACTCAATAAAAGATTTTCACTTAAACACTTCACAAAGTCTAATGCTTAGAATGAAGAATACTTCTGTTGTTTGTAGAATCATATGGAACTAATTACCCATTGGACAATTAATGGTTTGTAAAGATTTTGACCACAAAATAAGAGGTCATAGAAACTTATGTTAGAACTGACTATTGGTTTTTGTGTTTGATGATTGAAAATGTTATTGTTTCAATTTAAAGATTTAATCTAGATATAATGAATGATTTATGGATATTTTTAATTGGAAAACAATCAAATCTATCAGACCTTAATGAGAAAGTCAGATATAACATTGACTTTCATAAAATGACAATTTAACTTTGAAAAGGGGAGGGTAGCATGTAAACAAAGATGGATTGCTAAATGAATCAAGATCTTTATGAAAGTACTAACTTTGATTTGTATGAAAGATTATTTGACTAATTTATAGAAATTCAAAAAAAAAAAAATTAAATGCTAGGAAACTCATAGAGAGTTAATTTTGACCACAAAATATATTATTAAAAACTTTTCAAAAATAATTTGAGAAATATCTTAGACACTGATAAACAGGTTGACCCTAGAGACTAGAGAATGACCTTAGAGTTCAATGTTATCACGATAATTAAGTAAAGATTTCCTCAACAAAATTCTAACAAAATTCAAAAGATCAGGCTTTCCTCAATTGGCTTATTTCTTTTGTCACCTTGTTTTCCATGCCAAACACTACAAGGTCTTCACTTAAAGTATCCTGCATACTTAAATAAAGTCATCAAATAATGTTTGTCATATTAAAACAAGATTTAGATTGACAGTATTCATCCTAATGAAACAATTGAAAATAATTTCCATTTCTCTTCTATACACATTTAATAGCTTGGTTGACACAAAGAAAGTGATCTTAGGATGTCTATGGATATTTGATGGTCACCTTTTTGTTATTAGAGATTATATTGGCAGCGTTCAGTTACCAAAAGCGAAATTTGATTCCTATTCTTTTTGGATCACTTTTCCACTTGATAGATAGATGCTCAAATCACAGAATTTATTGGCAATAGAACTGATGTTATGAAAGTTATGGCGCAAAGGGCGATAAAAATGTCATGGGGCATGAATCTTAGGTTTAAGATCCATTTTTAACTAGTCAATTCATTGAAATGAATTATGAAGTTGTTCGCTGAATAAGAGGTATGCATAATAAAATTTGAATACTAGTTTTATTATTTTTTGTTATTATTTTGACCAAATTGGTCATGGAGATTTTGATTGTGACGAGCATTTAGATTCTTTCAGTCATGTGATTGGAGGTTTCTCGTATGGTTTATGGATTTATGTTAGTTTCGAAAAGTAGAACTGATAGGGTGCATTTTAGTGAGATATTTTGATAATATTGCATAATTGTTTTGACTAAATATTGCACTATTTGGTGGATTCTACTCAGGTTTTGTGTTTGGTGTTAATTGCAGGAAGTAGTGAAGAAAAGGTGCAGAAAATCAATATTCCAGAAGACTTCCTGACAGTTAGACGTGCCCCCGCCCAACTCCAATCTTCAAAGCCGGATTCTCCGGATTATTCGCACGTGGAAAGCTTCAGAAAAATGAGTGAAGTAGCTGACTACAAATTGGGAAATTAGTGGGATCACTCCAAAGGAAAGCAAACGCTGAAGAAGTTGAATTGCAATAGGATTGCTATTTAGGAAGTAATTGGTATTTTGGATACCAATTACTTAGGAGAAAAAGTAGGAAAAGGGAGAGATTGTAGGACCGTTTTCTTTTGGGAGGATAAAAATGCATAGAAGAATTGTACTTTCTTTTGTCTTTGACTTTTTTTGCTTCTTAGCACAATTGGGAGGAAACGAACAAAAGAAGCCACAATTGTGGACTTGGTCTAATTCTTTTTTTTTCCTATGTTTGACCGAATTGGAGAGACATCAAACTCTCTTTATGCTCTGCTAGAAACAAACGGAGGCAACGATTTTTCTTGTTTTTTTCTTTCTCTGTTGACCGATTTTGGGGTATAACTCCAATGGAGTATACAAGACCAATATTATTCCATATGGAATTCAAAGTACCATGGATTTTTTGCTGGAGTTTCAAAATTCATCAAGAACTTGAAAAACCACTTCCAATGTCACTAGTTCGAGAATTCAAGATCAAATGGTGGATAGGATTCAATCAAGAATTCTGTGACCAGAGAAATGTTTTAAGATTCTTGGAAACAGGAGAGAAGCTCAAATGGACAAATCCAAATCAGCAAAATACCAAAGGAGTTAACATTCCAACAACCCCACAAAAGAAAGAAAAAGAAAGCTGCTCAACAACGGAAACAGTTGCAAATGATTTCCTGATGAAAAAGATGATGCAAAATCCAGAAATGCTCAAAGAATATCTGAATTATTTGCAAAATCAAGATAAAAAGGAAGAAGACAAAAAAGATGAGTCAGCCGGATCATCATCAGAATCCACTTTTGATCCTTTCGGTGGCCCATGTGCTCAAGACCCGACAGACTTTTGATAAAGTTGTCGGCCAATCTCAAAGATGCCGATTTCAAGATAAGATAAGAATCTCAAAAGGACCAATTACAAGAAGATAAGGTGTCGGCAAGAAAAGCAAATGACATTCAAATGAAAGTGTCGGCATGAAAATGCAAATGAAATTCAAAGAAAGAAGTCTCTATAAATAGGATTCAATATCAAAAGAAGAGGATCGAGTCTTTTAGCAATTCTAAGAATTTCTCTCTGTAAACTTCCTCTTCCAGTTTTTATATTTCTTTGTACGCCTTTAATTCAAGAAGTTCAATAAAAGTTCGAAATTTGATCTCATCCAAAAGCCTCTGAAATTTAAAGCTTCCATTGCAAAGGTCACTCTGATTATTTGTAAGTCTTATTTCTCAAGTTTATCTAAATTTTATATGCTTTTATGCCTGGGTTGGTTCTGGTATCAGAGCCAGACCATAGTTATTGCTAATTTTGAATTATTTCTTATATTAAATTTTCTAATTTATGCTTTTATGTTATATATTTCATTTACGATTTTATCTTATCATTGGTAAGATTTTGAAGCTTTGTAAGTCGGTTGGTAAGTCCAGGATAGGATGTTCCACGCATAGGCTCGGTTGTTCCTGATAAGATAAAAGACTAAATAAAATATTAAACATGGCTGCATTTCTTAGACAATTTAAGATAGGATCTAATTCAAAACAAGCAAATACAGTACAAAGTCATGAATATCATATGCCTGTAAATAATTCAGATTGGACTATTCCAGAAGAAAAAATAGAACATATTTATAGAATAGGACCCTTTAGATTTCAAAACAGCGTTATCAGTTAAAACTCACGAGGAAACGATTTCTATTCAAGAAGAATATCAAACAATTCCGTTATTAAATCATAATACAATTCAGAAATATCTTAGTAAAGGATATAGATATATTCATATAGGTTTAATTCAAGTTGCGGTAAACCTTTATTCCATCTAGGAGTAGATGCTCCTATATATCTAGCTTTAAGAGATACGAGACTCAAAAGATATAAAACCTCTCTTTTATCTATGATTCAAACAAATGTATGTAATGGACCAATTTACTTTAACTGTGCTCCAAATTTTTCAGTAGACTTAACACATGTTCTGAATTCAGTCATATTAGATATTCATTTACAAGGTGATGAATTTGAAAAACATACTAAGAATTTTGCTATAATTATAGAATGTATTATAGACCATTGTCTTCTCAATTAAATCCAAAATTTATCATGACTCCAACTTTAAAAGATGAAACAACATTATTACAAGTTGATGCAGATAGACCTACTACTTATACTCCCAAAAGATTAAAATGGAACGAAATAAGTATACCTAATGAATTTATAATTCAAAATCCACAAGCACCAAGAAACATAGAGCAAACAAATGTAGAAGATATTATAGAAGAACCTGATGGAAAAGTTTTGTTAAGATTTTCTTCATTTAGAGAAAGATCTTCAACTTCAAGTCATTCATGGATTCCGGCTAGAAGATCTAGTTATGAATCAATTGATACAACTTTTATTCCAGAAAGTTCCTCAACATTTAAATTTAAAACTCCTGTTCCAGAAGTAATCAATCAAAATAAATCAGAATATTCCCCAACACATTCTCAAATGCGAGGTGAAATAAATGTAATAAGTAAAGAATATAAAATAAATCATAAATATTTACAAGAAGATTTTGATGATGAAGAAAATACAGAAAAAAGAATTTGATTTTTTCAATTATCGCCAGAGTGTAAAGAAAAATTAATATTAGAATGGAAAAAAGAATTAGAAAATAGAAAATTTGATTTTCCCTTCTTTACTTGGTTATCATTCTATATTTCAAAAATAGGAATAATTGATATATATAATACACCACAGATAAATGTTCAAACTAGTTTATATAAAAAATGGAAATTAAAAGACGATCAAGTAGTAACCTCAATTCATCCTCCATTACAAGAAGTAAAAATTAATTTAGGACAAGGAGAAGTTATTGCATCCCCTTTCAAAAAAGGACGAGAAGCAGAAGCAAGTAGTAGTAGCAATAATGTGAATCTAGATGATATTAAAAAATTATATCAGCAAAATAATTACACAAATCAAATTCTTCATACTATATCACAACATATAGAAGTAATAAGTACTAAAATAGACAGTATTCAGAAACCAGTTACAAAATTTCCTAATGATGTTTCAGCACCACATTTTCAACCTAGAAGCTTAACAAGAGATAGAGAGCAAGAATTAATTCAAAGTGTTAATACTCAAAGAATAAATAATACAGATAATATATTAAATAGAATATCTCAAACATTGCAAAGTCTAACAACAGAAGCTCAGACTCAAACTCCTAGAATAAATACATTAGATAATATAATAAACGAAGAAATATCATCAGAAGAATCAAGCTACTCGAAAATGATGAAGATATAATTTTACCTATAGAAGAGCAATTTAAAGAAGAAGATAACAATCAAATAAATAAAATAAGAAGAAGAAGACCTTTTAAAATAATAAAAAAGATTGGCAAATAGTGAGCACTAGAAATTATTATCCAAGACCTAGTCCCCCAGATATTCAATATGAAGAAAGATCAAAATTTCATACCACAAAATATGATGGAGATTCAATTTATGAATGGAATATAGATGGAAGAGCAGAATATGAAGTATTAAACACTTTACAAGAAATGGGAATGGCTAGACTAGCTTATAAGTTAAAAAATATTCAAGAAAGAAATATTGCAACATTACTAGTATCAGGATTTACCGGACAATTAAAAAATTGGTGGGATAATGCCTTAACACTTCAAGATAAATTATCAATATTAGATCATACAATAGAAGTAGAAGATGATCAAGGTAATATCCAAGTACAATCAGATGCTGCAGAATTTTTAATTGTTACCATAGTAATGTATTTTGTAGGAAATCCAAAAAAGAGTTAAATGCAAATAAAACATTTTTAACAAATTTAAGATGTCCAACTTTGTCAGATTTTAGATGGTATAAAGATATGTTTTTAACAAATGTATTAAGAAGACCAGATTGTAATGCTTCATTTTGGAAAGAAAGATTTATTACAGGATTACCAAGTTTATTTTCACAAAGAATAATGGACAATTTACAAAAAGAAATGGAACAGATGTTATTTCATTCGAAAATATTACTTTTGGACAATTATTTGCTTTTGTTAAAAAAGAAGGTTTAATATTATGTTCAGAATTAAAACTTCAAATTAAGTACGGTTCCAAAACAAAAGAAGTAGGATCATTTTGTGAAGCATTTGGTATCAAAAGAATTAAATCACCTTCAGCATACAAAAAGAAAAATAAAAAGATAAAAAATATAAAAGACATAGAAATTCTAACAAAGATGAAAAATATGATAAAAAGAAAAGTAAAAATTTTATAAAAAGAAAATTGTTTGTTATAAATGTGGAAAATAGGACATAAATCAAATAAATGTAAACTTAAAAAAAAAATTAATGAAATCTGTGCAGGAGATGAAGAAATAAAGAATAAATTAATGAATTTATTAATAAATGAAAAGGAACAAAGTTCAGAAGACGATTATTATAATGACATAAGTACTTCAGAAAGTGAAGAAGATTGTAACTGCTCAAATAATCCAAAATACATAAATGTAATAACAAAAAAGGAAGATAAAGAATTTTTATTAGATATGATAGAAAAATTGAAGATCCTTTAGCTAAAAAAGAATATTTAGAAAGATTAAAGAGTTTAATTATACAAGAAGAAAAAATGCCAAAAATAATTGAACCATTTAGTATTTCAAAACTATTAGATAAATCCCTTAACATAAATAATATGAAAAAAGAAACTACTAAAGATCTTCAAACAGAAATTAATATTTTAAAAATTCAAGTAAAACAATTACAAAAAGAAATTATAGAATTAAAAACTAAAGATTTAGAAATAGAAGCTAAAATGACACTAATAGAAAATCAACCTTCTACTTCAAAACCTCTAACCACGGAAGAAATAATTATTTCAGAAAAACCATTGGATGAAAAACAGTATTTAAATACAATAGAAAAAATAACATTTCAAAAGTGGTATGCTTTAGTTACAATAACAGTAGAAGATTTTAAAGAAACATATGTAGTTTTATTAGATAGTGGAGTAGATTCAAGCTGTATAAAAGAAGGAATAATCCCTACTAAATATTGTGAAAGAACAAAAGAAACATTAATGGCAGCAAATGGAGAAAATTTACAAGTAAAATATAAATTCACAAAAGGATCAAAAGTGGATTCTGATGATGATCCGACTGACTCATCTTTTTTGTCTTCTTCCTTTTTATCTTGATTTTGCAAATAATTCAGATATTCTTTGAGCATTTCTGGATTTTGCATCATCTTTTTCATCAGGAAATCATTTGCAACTGTTTCCGTTGTTGAGCAGCTTTCTTTTTCTTTCTTTTGTGGGGTTGTTGGAATGTTAACTCCTTTGGTATTTTGCTGATTTGGATTTGTCCATTTGAGCTTCTCTCCTGTTTCCAAGAATCTTAAAACATTTCTCTGGTCACAGAATTCTTGATTGAATCCTATCCACCATTTGATCTTGAATTCTCGAACTAGTGACATTGGAAGTGGTTTTTCAAGTTCTTGATGAATTTTGAAACTCCAGCAAAAAATCCATGGTGCTTTGAATTCTATATGGAATAATATTGGTCTTGTATACTCTTCCCCCCTTGCTTTTTTGAGGTATGTTTGAAATCCCATGAGTACATTTGGAGGTAGGATATCCTTTTGAGGACCAAACCATTGCCACCAATGATTGAACCAAATTGGGAATTCTCTGCAACAACTTTCTTTGAATGTAAAAAATCATGAATGATTGAATGGTCTATACAAAAAAGCACGATACCATGCCATTTTGTAATCTTGATAAGTAAATCCATCTGGAATGAATCTGACTGAGAAGGATTTCTTTGAATAAAGAGAAGTCCATTCATTGGGAGAACAAACTTTCTTTATAATGCATTTTGAATGACTAACAATTTCGGGGTTCTTTTGATCTGGAATAGGAAAAATTTCCACAGATTGAGTATCTGTAAGGATCAATTCATAATAATCCAGATTTTTAAACGGATCATCTGGTTGCCAGAAACATTTTGAAGGAAAGATTCTTTGAGTAAAGGAATTGAGAGTGTTATAAAGAGGGACTTCTTGGAATCTAGTCAAAGTAATATGTTGAGTGAATGGTTTAGTAAACTATGAATTTTCTTTGGGTTTTTCTGAGGTTCTTGGAATCTGTTGAATGGGTCTTATTTGAGAAGAAGTTGGGGTACGAGCTGCTTGACTATAAGTCAATGCTGGAAAATCTTGCAATAATTGGAATCTATTTTGAGTTACAGGAGTAAGACTCATCTCATAGTCTTGAGGAGTCTTAGGTCAAGAACTTCCTGCTTTTGAATCCATGATCCTGCAAAATTCAAAGTCAAGAAATAATTTTGTTGAGTTTCTCTCGAAGCTGTTTAATTTGTTGGTCATAATATTGAATCTCTTCTTGAGGATGACCGGCTTTTTTGAGGACATCTTTAAAAATAATATTGGAATTAATTTGTCTGTTGAGAAGAAAGGCTTTTTCTTTTGGAGTCTGAACAGACCAAAAACTTGGTCGAATATAAACTGGGGAATGATTTTGAATTTGAGGATGAGGAATAGGCTGAATTTGTCCTTGTGAATTTTTAATATAGTAAGTATGATATTTATGGGAAATGTTTTTATCTTTTCTTTAAGAATAGGATCGTCCCTTTCTTTTCTCAGCCTGCGAATGTATTCTTTGTGGGTTTCACGTTCCATTTCCCTGTAAAAACTCTCTAGTCAAGAAGTCAGGAAGAGAATTATTTTCTCCTTTGATAAATTCTATTTCGAAATCAAATACAGATAAAATTGCTTGCCATCTAGCAAATATTTGTTTTGAAACAATATTTTGAACATCTTTTTGTAAAATTTCTTTCGCTGATTTACAATCTATTCTAAGTAAAAATTTTTTATTATATAAATCATCTTGAAATTTTGATATACATAGTACTATAGATAAAATTTCTTTTTTAATAGTTGAATAATTCTTTTGTGGTCCTGACCATGTTCCTGAATGAAATCTAACTAATTCTTCTTTTGAATCATCTATTTTTTGTTTTAGAATTCCTCCATATCCTAATTCTGATGCATCTGTTTCGACTATCATAAAAGCTTTAGGATGAGGTAAACATAAACATGGTAATGATTCAATCTTCTCTTTAAGATATCTAACCTTTTGAGTATGTTCTTCTGTCCATGGTTTAGGGTTCTTTTTTAATCTATCAAACATTATAGAACATTTTTATCTTAATTTAGGAAAGAAATCTGCAATGTAATTTAAACATCCTAAAAATCTTTGTAATTGATTTTTCTCTTTTATTTCATCTGGAAATTTGCTTGCAAATTCTAAAGCTCTATTTATTGGCTTTATTGTTCCTTTATTTATATCATGTCCTAAAAATCTTACTTTAGTTTGGAATAGTTTCATTTTTAATGCTGAAACAACTAATCCGTTTTTCTTAACTACCTTTAGAAATATATTTAAATGTTTAAAATGTTGTTCTAATGATTCTGAAAATATTAATACATCATCAATATAAACTATGCTAAATGAACTATATGGATTGAATATATTATTCATTATATTTTGAAATTCTGAAGGTGCATTTTTTAATCCAAATGGCATTACTTTCCATTCATAGTGTCCAAAGGGTGTTGTAAATGCTGTTTTATATCTGTCTTCAGAGGCTATTAATATCTGCCAATATCCTGACTTCATATCAAATTTTGAAAATATTTTTGCATTATATAATCTATTTAATAAATCCTTTTTATTTGGAATTGGATACCTAATCCATTGCAAAACTTTATTTAATGGTTTATAATTAATAACTAATCTTGGAACTCCTCTTTCTTTCTCCGCTTGATTCATGACATAAAAAGCTGCACAACTCCAAGGTGATTTTGAGGGTGTTATTAATCCTTTATCTATTAATGTTTGTATTTCTTTTTTACAAAATTCTAATAATTCGCTATTCATTTGTATAGGTCTTGCTTTAGTTGGAATATTTTTCTCATTAAAATCTTTTTCATATGGTAATTTTATCATGTGTTGTTTTCTATCCCAAAAAGCATTCGGAATGTCTGCGCAAACTTTTTTTTAATTAATTCCTCTAGTTCTGAAATTCTTTTTTGCATTTTTATTTCTTTCAGTTGTTCTTCGATTTTTAAATAAGATTTTTCTTCCTTTATATAGTTTATATGTTGTTTTACCTTGGTAATAGTATTTATTGTTTTGTAAATAGAGGATGATTGTAGCATTTGTAATTCTCTTTGTCTAATTGGTGTTAAAAATTTAAAAGTAATTGTTTTTCCCATAATATTAGTAGAAATTCCCTAATGTCCTACTGAAAATGGAAATATTTGAATTAAGAATGGTGTTCCTAAAATTATATCATTACTTATATTTTTTACAATTAGAAAGTTATGTCGAATACAATAATTATCATTACATATTGACCCTTTTGAATTGCAATAGGATTGCTATTTAGGAAGTAATTGGTATTTTGGATACCAATTACTTAGGAGAAAAAGTAGGAAAAGGGAGAGATTGTAGGACCGTTTTCTTTTGGGAGGATAAAAATGCATAGAAGAATTGTACTTTCTTTTGTCTTTGACTTTTTTTGCTTCTTAGCACAATTGGGAGGAAACGAACGAAAGAAGCCACAATTGTGGACTTGGTCTAATTCTTTTTTTTTCCCTTGTTTGGCCGAATTGGAGAGACATCAGACTCTCTTTATGTTCTGCTAGAAACAAACGGAGGCAACGATTTTTCTTGTTTTTTTCTTTCTCTGTTGACCGATTTTGGGGGGACAAGAATTGACGGCTTTTCTCAATTGGGTTGCGTGGATTGTTCTCCATTAATGGAGAACTAACTTCCTATTTCTAGTTAAGGGGACAACTGAAGATTTGATTCAACAATAACTATGAGATCTAAATTATTTTAACTGTTTCCTTCATTTATTGGTATTTATGTGTTTTCTGCTTTTAATTGCTATAGCTATCGTGTATGATTGAATAGATGGACAATATTTAATTATTCACGTAGGCTACTTGTTAATTGGGGGTAGTTGAATCCGTAATTGTTCGATTACTTCCTTTCCGGTAGCAACTGGAATAATTGGATTTATGTCAGGAAAACATACGATCTAACTTAAACAAACCCTCATAGAGTGTTTGTTAGTTAGGGTTGAGCTTTTCTAATTCTTAATGCAATCTAGAAATTAAATCCTATGGTCGTATCTAGGGTTATTTCTTGGTTAGAGAAATAGTTAAAGGTCGTACCTTGACTATCGAAAAAGTAAGGAAAGGCTGGTTGTTTATCGCGTGTATAACAACTATAACCAATCTATTAATAAATGTTGGAATTATATTTGAATCGATGATCAGTTGCATGAACCATTTCTAAAGTGTATTCTTGGCTAGAGTTTTTTCCAATTATTTCTTTCAATTAATTATTTTTTTCGCATTTAATTTATTTAGTTAGCAATTCATTAGCATTTAATCCTAAATCACCCCGTTTGTCTTGACTCGAAAGGAAACGAACTATTCCCCAGTCCCTGAGAAGACGACCCTGCTTGCCACTATCTACTAGTTAGTAATTTTTGTCAGTTGATTAATTCTGATATATCGGATTAAGCAAACTTTTCGGAAACAGGGTGAATCAAGTAACCCTTTGCACATCTAGAGTCCCTGCTCCAGTACCTAGAATTGATTATTGACTACTTTTGATGGTAGTTAGGTTTTATTATTATTATTGCACAGGCTCGTCATCTGTCAAGAACTCAGGCCAAATTCCTTTTTTGGCACTAGCAATGGACTTTCCAAGGCTTTTAGATTAGAATATTGCTGAGATCTATTGACAAGAAACAAGATTCCACAAAGCTGAGATCTATCTAATCCTATTTCGACTTTGAATTTGAAGTCTGTCTGCAAGATTATATCTTCTTGCCAAATTATATACTATTCACTAATTGATATGTTTTAGAAGGCTTCTGATATCATTTTCCAAGGTTTTTGGATTATTTATTTTTTGATAAGTATGATTAATGTTATCTAATGCTTGTCTAGCAGTTTAGTTCAAATGTTCAAATCAAGAGGAAAAAGTTTGCTTAAACCAACTTAGCAAAAAGCCTATCTAAGTAAAATTCTTTACTTTAACGTTTCTATAGGTAGTAAAAAATTGTACTTAAACTAACTTATCAATAAGCCTCTCTAATCTATCTATTTATTAGAATGCTATAGAAGCTTTCTAATACTCTGACAGTTTGATATGTGTTTTCTAATAGAATGCTCAAAAAAATTTAAAGCTTGTCATTTAAATTCTCCAATACCAAACATGTTACGTTGTTTAACACTAATATCTCCAATTTTCATATTAGTTATCACTTAATTTTACATTTTTCAAATACTACTACCAAATCCAATCTACTCTCAAATTCAACAAAATTGAATCTATATTTAAATTCAACAAAATAGTTAAATTTATCCAAATTTCGTTACTTTAAATACTACGTACATTAATCTTAAATAATTGGTTGAACTCTTTCTTATGCCGTAATTTCTTCATCTAATTAATTTGTTATTCTTTTTTCACTTACTATCCATAACTCAAGGACACCTATGGCAAGTTTCATTATATTAACATTTATGTGGAAGGGAGACCAAGCCAGGGTCCCTCCCTTTACTCTTCTTTTATGTTTAATAAAGTTTCTCCTAAAGTATCCTAATAAGATTTTTCGCTCTCCTAGTGTTTACTAGTAGGAGTTTCTTGTTTTTTAGGGTTTCATTGAGGGTTTTGTTCTTTTAGAGTATGCTAATGGGAGTTTTTCCTTTAATTTTTTAGCCATTTCTTTATTAGATCTAAAAGTTTTTTTTTTCAAATTTGTATGTCAGGTCTGGGATTTCTCAAGTCCTTTTATCAGATTTTCACTATCAAATTCGAGCTTGAACTAGTTGGATTACAGATCTGATGGTGTTGACATGATAGATATTTATTGGGCTACTCATGATTTATCTGAATTATAAATTTATTAGAGTTTCATAGTGTCATTTTTATTATTTCTAAAATTTGTTAGATCTAGAGATTTTTCATATGTATTGTATTTGTGACATGTTTAATATGTTGTTTGCTATTTGCCCTTAGGGCAAATTTCATGGAATGAAATTATATCTTTTATCAACAAAATTATGCATAAATTTAATTTTTTTTGTTATAGGCTTTTTCTATTTTTTTAGTTCATGTACAATATTTAGCAATTATATGTTTCAATATATCTTTATTCATATATTGAAAATGACTAAAAAAAACATTCAATTAAAAAACTTCGACTTTCTTTTTTTTAATCTTTGTCTTTTAGGGGATAATTGGGTATTTGGTTCGAAAGCTTTTTGGTATTAAGATAAAGTAATTTTACCACTATGTTTAGGCAGGCCTATATATACATTGCTTTCTTTTATATTTTTAAGTTAAAAAAAATTCATATTCCTTTTATTTCTTTCAAAGTTTATACATATTTCAAAGAAACCATAACATCTTAAAATAATGGTCGAATCATAAGTGTTTCAAGTATGAATGTTGAGAGGAAGCCAATCAAGAGTATCATATACTCAAAGTTTAAAACGTGATTTACTCTTTTTTCAAATTTGTAAGTTTTTTTTTTGTGTTATAATAGTGAGCAGCTTTAGCTTTGGTAAAAAAAGATGGTAGAATGATATTCTTTCTAGGGATTTAATCCATGAAACAATAAAATATTATGCAATAGATATTGAAGTTAAACATGATTTACTATCAAATTATAGCGCGACCAAGTTCATTTGATCATATTTACAAACATAGTAATGTAGTAGAAGGATTTGAAATTAGGTAGATTGTCAGATTGTTACAATAAATTAATTTAATTTAGTATCTTATGTATTCATTTTATTCTTAACTTCCTATTTTCTAGAGAATTTCAAAATTATCTAAAATAATTTACGTTTAGTGGCTTCATATAAAGTTTCAATAAATTAAAATAGATTTTGAAATCTATCTCAATTTCAACAAATTAAATCAAGTGTGTCCATATGTTTAAACACAGGAAATGAAACAATTATTCACACTTTTAAATATTTTGCATGGTTTGATTTATATGAGCTGCCGACTAGCAACAAATAGCTGGAATAGATAGAAAATCAATCATAATCTATGGGATTGTGATTATAATCGTTATAGGGTTTTATATACTTCTCTCCTTCTATGCTATTGGTTTTGGATAAGGATGGGATGGTTGGTAGACTTCTAATAATTTGGATGACTAAGAAGTTGCTCCCTACAGCTTAGTTTATGAAAAGATTCTGATATTGTAATATTGTCGAGAGGAGCTAAAATAAAGTAAACCCTTTGAGAATGAAGAGTCTTGTTAATTCCGAATTTCTGCTTTTGAATTATTATGCGGCTTATCTACCTTTTCCCGAGGAGATTGTTAAAATGGGATAGGAAATTATAGTAATTTTTCTTACTCTTTTGTCAATTTTTTTTTGTTTGCCTGTTGTTAAAGCTTTAGTAAAAGATCCATATTGCTTGATGCCTACTAGTAAAGACGATTTGGGAACCTATTTCATGAACCATTCTTACGTAGAATTGTATATCCTTTAGCTGCCAACAGCCATCCAAAGATATCTGTGCCAAATTAACCGAATGACTCATGCTAGACCGTGAGAATTTTAATTTCATTACCCCGGAAGCATTGACAGAAAGTTGTTTGAAATTTCTACCAACAGCCTAGCAAATATTTATGCCCAAATTGCTACAATTAATTTGAGCATTAACATGCTGACAGGAGACATGGGGGTTTATCATGAGCTACCTTATTATCTAGCTCGAAACTTCCCTTTGGAATTTGATTTTGTGTGTGTGAATCACAATATGGGTTTTGGGGTCTCATTCAAAACATCCTTGGGAGGATTGATTAATTGGTTGTCATTATTGTTGCTAGGTTTTCCATGATACTATTGATAATGTATACAGTGGACTGAGTTTCCTTAATCTGGTTAATGGAATTGGAATTTCCAAAAGTTTATCTAGGTGTGTTAGCAGTAGTAATGCTAGAGGATTAGGAGGTCCACCACTACATTTGACGGCAAAGATTTCACAAATTGTGAGTTAGGAGCCTTGATTTAAAGTCTTGCTCATTTGGACAAGACATGCCATACAGTGACGATACATAAGCATATTGTATTGGAGGGGTTTTACAACATACTAGAATATAGTTTTGAATGGTACATCAGAACATGTGAATCACTGAGGGTGATGGAGGCATACTATCTACCATATATATAGGAAGGAAAATTTGTTGGCTGATGCATTTGTAGGATGGGGGTTGACTACTACATTTGTGAAAATTTGACATATTATTGAAATAATGAGCATTATATGAGTTTGATTGAAAACATGTACATGCAGAAGAAGTTGAGATATATTATGGGTTATGACATGGAGCCCCATCAATTATTCAACTGCCACAATGAAGTCCATGATGAAGTTCTATTTTTGGTCCTCTTTCATTGAAGTCATAGGCCATTGAAAGTTCTCTTTTATTTTATTTCTCTTTTAATTCTGTCATAGGTTCTTCAGGTTAGGTTTAGCTTTAAATCAAAGTAAATCAATGTTTTATAGTTTGAGATATTGTGAATAAAATGAATTGTAAGTTTGGATGAAAAACATTGTGCATGGGTTTTGAAAGGGGCATAGTTACAGTTATTGAAAACAATGCTGAAGATTAATTTTTGAGAAATATAGGATTACTTCTTTCAAGAATAATGAGAAATTTAGATAAAAAAAACTATTGATGAAGTCATATAAAATTTCATGCATTCTCTCTTTGAATTGTATTTCATTGTAAGGATTTTAGATAATTCTTCATTAACTTTATATTTTTATTCTAAATTTTATTTTTTAAGAATTCATAATTCCCGTGCATAGCATGAGCTATAAAACTAGTCAACAAACTATTCAAAATGGAAATCTATTAATCACATCTTTGAAAGTTTTGAAATTGCTAATTTTGATGCTATGATGATTCAACTCAACATTAATTGAAAGTTTCCATTTAAATATGGCATCCAAAGTGGTGGTACCAATTAGGTGGCTCATCTAATAACTTTAAAGGTAAAAGTCTAACTTTTGATCTCAAATGTAATGGGACATCAAAGCTGGATTTTAAATCACCTTATTATTTAGACAATGTAAAAATGCAAAAGGCTCAATTTTGCTACTAAAATTACTATTGAATTTTCAAAAGAAGAAATAACAAGAAATTAGAAAATTGCAAATAATAATACACAATGAATCATATGATTTTGGACTTCTTCACTTGACCTTGACAATAGAATTTATTCCGATTGATTGATTTTTTTCACTTATACCTTAGCTATGGTATAATTTTTAATTATATGTGATACTTGATTTCACTAATGCATCAACAATATATGTAATTAATCCATGCTTTCTTGATATTCAACAAGCTATAAGTTCTTTAGTTTTGTAAGTTATTTATTTAGCATTAAAGGCGTATCTCTACTTTTGCATGCCTTGCCCATTAATATTAAATTTAGTTATTTCATTTAATATCTTAGATGGTCTACAATTAGTTGTGATTGCAAACATAAAATTCAAAAGCACTAACTGGCAAATACATACCAAATATCACACAATCAAAATCCAACCATGCTCCAAAATACAAATGATTTTCATGTCACACCCTAGAAATTAAAAGCTCAGCTAGACATAGAATTAAGCAAAGGAAAATCCGTTGTACTGTTGCAATAACACATAGATTTAAATGCTTGAATTTGATTGACAAAAGCGTAAAGAAATTCTTGTTCTATAATTGGATGCTAAACTCCTTGTCCTTCTTCCTCAAGCTTGTCTTCCAATTCAAAGTTAAGCGTACTTAGCTATTAAGTAAACTACTAAATTAAAGTACAAACAATTATTTTTTAGAACTTTTCTAGTGATTAGGCAATTCTTCTAGTCTAGTATTAATAGAGTCGGCGGTGTATTCCAATAGAGTCTAGTTAGAACTTAATACTTCTACCTAACCTCCATTTGGTTCCTTTTTGGAGTATCTAGATACCCACCCTAATACTCTTTCAAGTATGTAAACTCCTTGGTTTTGGTGAAGAGTCAAGTCGCTTTTAGTTTTTCAAGCATTTCTTGCTTATAACTTCTACCCATAAGAAATATGCTCTGGTGGTATTTCTCAATCTTGGATCCCAAGGCCCCCTCTATTTTTAGACAGAGAGACTACTCCCTAATGAAAATAGTCAAATTTTCTCTGATCTTCATTGCTCTTTAGGTAAAGTTTCTACAATGTTTCTCAATTTTATCAATAATAGGTGCTAGTAGAATAGATGATTGCATAGGGTAAGTAGGAATGGTTGATAGAACTAATCAAATTAGAGTGATTATCAAAGAATTCTTCTTCTACTTGAAGAACTTCTTCCTCACTTTTCACTTTATCTAACAACTCAAAGTAAGTGTTTTTTGTCACTCAATTATTTAGGCGTGGGGATAAGATTCTCAAAATTGGGATCCCATCAAAATCATTTTTTGTTCGTATGATCAAATTGTAGGATGGAATATCCCAAAAAATGTCTAAAATAGCTAATTTAATGATTCTAAAGCACATAATCATATGGACTAATAAAAAAATAAAATAAGTGAATTAAATATGATAAATTTTCATCCTATATAAGTTTAGGTTGATTTTGTCTTTCTTAATTTTTAATCAATTAACCTATAGTTTTTGAAAATTTCTTTAATAGCTTTCTCTATTACTATTTTTTGGCTTGATTATTTACTTGTACTTCTAAAATTTTGACAATTTTCATTTCTTAATTATTTCATATTCTATATTTAGAGCTGTTATTCTTGATTTTGATGATCACAAAGCACTTTGAAATGTTTATCTAATTCTTTTCAAATATAAGTGTTTTGCTTTTTAGAGAATCAGGTACAAATGTGTCAAGGAAAGAAAATCAACCAAAAGAAGAAGCAAAAACAGGGCACTCATGTCGGACATCCGAAAGGAAACTGTCGGACGTCCGAAAGGATGAAGAACATCAAGAAGGAAACTCTGTCGGACGCTCGTGAGGAAGCATCGGACGTCCGGGAGGATCGGACGCACGCTTCGGACGCACATCGATCGCGTTGGACGTCTGAAAAATTTTGCAAAGTTTTGATGACTCTCTGGACGACGTTCGGACGCAGAAGCTGTCGGACGATAAAATCTCATCGGATGTCCGAACGACAACTTGGCTGATTTTCGGACGATGGGATCGGACGATGATTAGGCTGTCGGACGTCCGACAGCCCCAACGGCTAGCTGACTCTTCATCTGCCTTCTATCCGTTGGAAGCATTAATGAAACCCATTTTTGGTCCCCTTTAAATACAAACGATTCTGAACCAGTGAGTGACTTTTGCACACTTCGTTTACAAGATCTCAAGAGATATTTTAGCTAGAAAATAGTCTCCTAAGCAAGATTTGTTCTCCAAGTAGTGTGAAATTCTTGTAAGCACTTCTCTTGTGTTTGAATTTTTCAATAGTGTAGCTTTGTTGAGTGTTATTTGAGTGATAGTAAAACTTACTAACTTGACTAAGTGAGGCTTGGGGCAAGGAGGAAGTGATCCCTTCATTGTACATTGAGTTGATTATCTTTCATCAAAGAGAAGGTGCTCATTTTTGTGATTGGTCTTCAAGTTTGAGGAAAGCTTGGTAGACAATCAGTTTGATACTCTATCTTATTCCTTTTGTTTAATAAAATTCTCATTGCTTATATACACTCTTATTTCTGATCAACATTGTTCTCTTCTTTAAATTTACTTGGCTGATCACTACTAGAAAAGAAAGTAAATTTTTATTAAAGAAAAAGTGCATAAACTCAATAAAGTATTTTTAATCAACCTAATTCACCCCCCTCTTAGGTTGTCTTTGGGCCTTACAATTGGTATCAGAGCTTGGTCTCCTAGAGATTAAGCTCAAGCGGCTTGGAGTAAAGATGACAACCAATCATGCCATGTTTGTTGAGGGGCAATCTGTCACTAGGTCTCCCATGTTTACTGGTTCCAATTATGTTAGTTGGAAAGAAAGAATGATTATCTTTTTGCAATCCATTGATATTGAGCTATGGTTTATTGTGAATGAAGGACCGCATGATGCTAATGTTCTTGATGCAGATACAGGTTTGTTTCGGCCAAAAATAAGAGCTGAGTTGAATGCTCAAGATAGAACCAATCTCACATTGAATGTCAAAGCCATGAATGTTCTTTATAGTGCCTTAGACTCAAATGAATCAATTAGAGTAAAAGGATGTAAATCTGCTAAAGAAATGTGGGATAAGCTAAGAGAAATTCATGAGGGTAGTGACAACGTGAGAGAACAGAAAAAGTCTATCTTGGTCACAAAGTATGAATCATTTAAAATAGAACCCCTTGAGGATATTGACAAAATGTATTGCAGGTTCAATGACTTGATCAAAGATCTCGAGGTGTTAGGCAAAGAGTACACCTTGGGAGAGAAAAACAGGAAAATTCTCAATGCGTTGGGCAAAGAATGGGAAAGTAAAGTGACTGCAATAGAGGAGGCTAAGGATTTGAATTCTGTGCCTATTGAATCTCTCATTAACTCACTAACCTCCTATGAGTTGAAGTTGAAAACTAAAGTGCAGGAGGAAGAGGACGCGAGAGCAAAGAGAAACATAGCTCTAAAGGCAGCTCAAGGTGAAGATGATCCAGCTCAGTTGGATGATGAAGACTCGGATGGTGATGACAACGATCTTGCTCTCATCACAAAAAGCTTCAAGAGAATCTTGAATAAAAGGAAGTTTAGAAGGGGAGGACCTAGCAATCAATTCCAGAATCAGTCTTCAAACGCAAGGAACAAAGGAAAACAAGAATTCAACAAGAAACAATTAGACAAATGCTACGAATGTGGACAGCCTGGACACTACGCAAACGAATGCTCCCTAAAGAAAAAGAAAGATGGAAAAGCTGATCGAAAGCCAAGGTTCAACAACTTCCAGATTACATGGAATGAATGTAACTCTGAAGGCGAAGTTGAAGAAGAAGAAGAATCAGCTCAAATGGCCTTCATGGCTATTGGAGATAATGAGGTAACTTCCATACACTCTCAATCTGAAAGTGATGATGAAGATGATCTTGAATCCTTTGTTGAAAAATTGCATAATGCCTTGAAGGAATCTTATGATAAAAACAAGCAGCTAAAACAGAAAATTATTTTTCTCATTCAAGAAAATGCAAGACTTTTTCAACAAAATAAACAACTAAAGGCTGACAATGAGTGCCTTGCAAGAGCCGGATTTGATGTTCAAAATGAACTTGATAGAAAGACAAGTGTTTGTGAAATGCTAAAGGAAAGACATGGTGATTTGAATAAAAGGATGGACAATTTGGATGAGATCTTAAAAGTTAGAAAACAAGATTATCTCAAAAAGAACATGTCAACCACCTTTCTTACTGCTCATGAAAGATCATTAGCACACAACAAAAATGCACATGGTTTCACAACATATAGAAGGAGTGGATTGAGATTTATCAAACCATTACATGTTAAAGACTCTTCCATTATGTGTAGTTTTTGTTGTCAAAGAGGGCATTTGAAAGGAGATTGTTATGTGAAAAGAAATCTGAACAAAGGAATGAGATGCATGTGGTTAGTTAGACACAATGCGAACTATTGTGGATCCAAAAGTTAAAGAGTACCAAATACTCTCTCTTTTCAGGGAAAAGGCTCAAACAAGTCCAAATGGTTCATTGACAGTGGCTGTTCAAGGCATATGACCGGTGATCCTTCGTTGTTCATAAAGCTAAAATCAAAATCAAGTGGAAAGGTGACATTTGGTGATGACGTGAAAGCTAAGACAATTGGAATAGGTGATGTTGGTAAGGATGGTGAAACTTTTGTTCATAATGTGCTCTTAGTTGATAACTTAGGTTATAACTTGTTTAGTGTTAGTCAATTATGTGATAAAAACTTGAATGTGTTGTTCAAAAAGCATGAATGCATTGTACTTGACTCTAAATATAATGTTATGTTCAAAGGTAAGAGGTTTAACGATATTTATATTGTTGTTCTTGATAAACTTGATTCATCTAGTTTCCAATGTCTTAAAGCTTCAAATGAAGATCCTTGGTTGTGGCATAGGAGACTTTGTCATTTTAACATGGAATTACTAAAGAAAATTTCGAAAAAGGAGTTGGTTAGAGGCATGCCAAAAATCAGTTTTGAAAAGGATAAAATTTGTGATGCATGTCAATTTGGGAAGCAAACAAAAATTTCCTTTAAACCAAAGAAGTGTGTATTAACTTCTAAACCTTTGGAACTCTTGCATCTTGATTTATTTGGTCCTACTCAAATTACTAGCTTGGGAGGTAAGAGATATTATTTTGTGATTGTTGATGATTATTCTAGATATACTTGGGTGATATTCCTTGCTCATAAAGATGATGCTTTCAAGAATTTCACTTCATTATTTGCTAAAGTGCAAAATCTGCTTGGTTTAAAAATTGTTAGGATTAGAAGTGATAATGGGACGGAATTCAAGTTTTGTGGTTTTCCAGAATTTTGTGATCATAATGGCATAACACATGAGTTTTCTATTGCAAGGACTCCACAGCAAAATGGTGTTGTAGAAAGGAAAAATAGGACACTCCAAGAGGCTGCTAGAACTATGTTGAGTGAATGTAGTTTGCCAAAATATCTTTGGGCTGAAGCGGTAAACACCGCATGTTATGTGATGAATAGAATCCTCTTGAGACCTATTTTGAATAAAACATCTTATGAACTGATTTTTGATAAGAAACCTACGGTTGGATATTTCAAAGTTTTTGGTTGTAAATGTTTTATTTTGAATTTAAAGGAACATCTTGGTAAGTTTGAAAAAAAATCTGATGAAGGAATATTTTTGGGGTATTGTGAGAACAAAAGAGGATATAGAGTCTTTAATAGAAGAACTCTTGTGATAGAAGAAGCTATACACATAACATTTGATGAAACTAATGATGATAATTCCAAAAGTTCGTGTGAGGATGATGATGTAGGTGTTCGTGAAGGAATGAAAAAGCTAACAATTGGAGATGAAGGAAACTCTAAACCGGAAGCAAAGGAAATGGAGGATGAAGCTCATGAAGATCAAGAAAAGGAAGATGAAGACAAGAATGATGATTCATTCAAAGACCTTCCCAAAGCTTGGAAATTTAGCCAAAATCATCCAAGAGAGCTTATAATTGGTGATCCATCCGAGAAGGTAAAGACTCGTTTCTCATCTAAGAAATTGATAGACAATTTTGCTTTAGTCTCTCTTTTTGAACCTAAAAATATCAATGATGCCTTAAAGGATGAAAACTGGATTTTGGCAATGCAAGAGGAACTTAATCAATTTGAGAGAAATAAGGTTTGGACACTTGTTGATAGACCTCAAAATCAACCTATCATTGGCACGAAGTGGGTATTTAGAAATAAGTTGGATGATAAAGGTGTAGTTGTAAGAAATAAAGCTAGATTAGTTGCTAAAGGATATGCACAAGAAGAAGGAATTGATTTTGATGAAACATTTGCTCCCGTAGCTAGATTAGAATCGATTAGAATGCTTCTTGCTTTTGCTTGCTTCAAAGGTTTCAAATTGTTTCAAATGGATGTTAAAAGTGCCTTCTTAAATGGTTTTATTGATCAAGAAGTATATGTGGATCAACCCCCCGATTTTGAAAATATAAAATTTTCAAGTCATGTGTTTAAACTCTCAAAAGCATTATATGAACTAAAACAAGCTCCAAGAGCTTGGTATGAAAGATTGAGTGGTTTCTTGATTGAAAATGGTTTCAAAAGAGGTATTGTGGACACCACACTTTTTACTAAGCAAGTGTTAAATGATCTTCTTATTGTACAAATATATGTAGATGATATTATTTTTGGTGCTACTAATGAGTATCTATGCAAGAATTTTTCCACCATTATGCAAAGTGAATTTGAAATGAGTATGATGGGAGAATTAAATTTCTTCCTTGGACTTCAAATACATCAAGCCCTAGAGGGAATTTTTATAAATCAAGCAAAATACCCCAAGGAATTGCTGAAAAGATTTGGCATGGAGGACTCAAAGCAAGTTGGAACTCCAATGTGCAACTTCTACAAAACTTGACAAAGATGAAGAAGGTAAACATGTGGATGAAAGGCACTATAGAGGTATGATTGGAAGCCTACTCTATTTAACCGCAAGTAGACCCGATATTATGTTTGCTGTTTGCTTGTGTGCTAGATTTCAATTTTGTCCAAAAGAATCACATTTGAACGCTGTTAAAAGGATTTTTAGGTATTTGAAAGGTACATTAGACTATGGTCTTTGGTATGCTAGATCTTGGGAATTTGCTCTATATGGATATTCGGATGCGGATTTTGGTGGTTGTCGTGTGGATAGAAAAAGTACTAGTGGAACTTGTCACTTTCTTGGTAATTGCTTAGTTTCTTGGTTTAGCAAAAAACAAAATGCAATCTCTTTGTCTACAACCGAAGCGGAATATATTGCCGCTAGTGCATGTTATGCTCAACTTTTATGATGAAGCATACCTTGAATGACTTTGGATTGTTATATGGCTACATGCCTATATTCTGTGATAATACTAGTGCTATCAATTTGACCAGAAATCTAATTCAGCATTCTAGGACAAAACATATAGATATAAAGCACCACTTTATTCGCGATCTTGTTCAAAAAGGTGAAGTTTATGTGAATTATGTTTGTTTTAAAGATTAAATTGCTGATATTTTTAGAAAAGCTTTGCCACTGGATCAATTCATTCATCTAAGATCAAAATTAGGGATAATCGAAAAATCATCTCAAAATTTTTTTCTGTTCTAAGCTTTCAGATTTCCGAAAGCATATGAACGGACATCCGATAATGTTCTTCAGCCATTTTCCCAGAAAGCACCTGTTCGGACGATTGTCGCGCCCCACTTTTTTTGGAAAAAATAAAATAATTGTTTTTTTGTTGAATTTTATTGATTTGGGAAAAATGAATTTTGTTGATAAAAACAAAAATGGGTCTAAATGGGACTTTTGAAAATGCGACGATTTGACCCAAGAAAAATAGTTCAAAAAGGGTTTTTATATGAAAAATGGAGTCGCCACTTGGTATAGAGTTAGGGTGTACCAAGTCACCCAAAAAATGAAATTTTTAAAGAAAAAAAGTAAGAAAACCCTTTTTAAACGACTCCTAGTCCACGTAAAACAAAGAAAAAGGTTCGGGAGTCACATTTGACGAAGGGGAAGGCAAGGATAAAAATCCAAGGCACCCCTTCGACCTAACCAAGGCTAGTTGCGTGATTTAACCCTTATTTTCCTATATTTTCTACCCAAAGTATGTATTGCAAATTGGATTTGACTAATGAATGAGAAATGCAATCCTAAATCTAAGAAATGTTTCTTATGAGGCTTTTGGTCCCATTCACACGAGTCGTGACGGCCAATAAGGAAAGTCCTCATAGAAAATCATGAATGATGCAAATGAGGACTCAAATGAGAGTGTAAGTGTGCAAAGTGTAGAAAAAAGTGCATGTGTGCAATTTGAAAGTGTTTGTGTGCAAATGAATAAAAATATAAATGCTCGTGTGCAAGTGAATGAAAATAGTAAATATATAAGTAAAATAGGTGCAATGTGTGAAGTGAAAAGCAAAGAAAGTGAATAAGTGTGTGAATATGACATGTGGATTTAAAATATATAATTAGTGAGGAAAATAGTGAGAAAATGATATGAAAATGCATGAACTTAGAGGAATGCATCAGGTCGGGTACGGGAATGACCTCTAGTTTTTGTGATTTTAATTTTCCCTTTGATTAGAAGGAAAAACTAGCGTGCTAAGGCTATTTTGAAGCCACACTCGCTCGTTTCCCTTACCCAAGGGGGTTTCTCAGGCAAATGGACCCTATAACTAGCATGAAATGCAAAGGCCTAAAATGAAGGGAAAGGGAATCGGGGGCATGCAAAAAATGACAAAACTAAAAAGAATGCATGACATGTAATGAACATACAAACATGTACTAACGAGGGGAAATCCCTAAGGGTCTAGCGTTGGACTAGCCCATTCTATGAATTCCGACTAGCGTTGGACTAGTGGAAACGTACATTCATCCATTCCATTCATCTACACTACAGAAAGCTAGTAGACATGCCAAACGCTCATAAACACGTAGCACGTAACACTTAACATGCTCGACTAGATGCAAAACCTAATAAAGCAAGTAACACGTAACACATAGGCATGCAACCAAACTAATGAACTTATTACATTCACTAATTAAAACAAAAGGGGAAGGGGAAAATGGACCAAATTGCTCGCCAAAGCCCTATCTATTACAAGCCAAGAGGTGTACACATACCCCATTAAAAGAATAACTTCATGAAAATGAAAGTAAATGACATAAGTAAAAGGAATTAAGAAAAAACTAGGAAAGCAAAGTAGGCATGCAATTCACTTAACACGTTGGGTCACATAGGAGAGAAACAAAAGGGATAAAAGAAATTATACCGCCCCTTTGAATGGTGTCCAAATGAAAGAAAAATGGCTTCAAAACAATAAAAAGGTCAAGGTACCTCAAATAGTAAAGTATAACAAAGTCACCAAATCTCTCCTAATTGCAATTTAAATGAAATCAAATAATGCATAAGTTTCAGGAAAAGGACCCACCAAGGACCCAATTACCAATTAAAGACCCAATTGCAAACCTTAGTCAACCATTCGAATTCAATCGAAACATTTAAGCACTCCAAAGGTCTCAAGAGCCAAGAAAAGGTCAAACAACCAATTTATTTAGGGAAATTAAAAAATAGGCAAACACGAGCTCATTCGGTCATAAAACCCCTAAAGTCATGACTTAAGTGCAATTGACAAAGCATGGTAGTTAATTGAAACAAAACAAGCCATGAAGTTGCACAAATTAAAATTGCCAAGGACCAAATTGATGAAATTATTTAATTGATTGGGTTCTAGTGGAACAAGGAGAGACTTGGGGGGGGCCAAAGTGCAAATTTTTGAAAGTTCCATGCATGCAAATCACGTAGAAGAAGAATTTCTGCAACAAACAATTTCTGCAATGCCAAACCAGCTGCACTTCTTCATAATTTGTGAACTTCCTTAGGCTTTTAGACCAAAACAAATGCAGTTCGCACAAAATAACAAAACACCACTTGATCTACCCACTTTATAATGCAACAAAACAATCAATCAAACAAAAAGAGCCTGCAAAAATGATGAAGCAAATTTTCTGCTGCAACATTCATCCAGAATTTTTCCTTTTTGCAACTTTAAACTCTCAACTGCAGGTTTCATAGAAAACTTCAAACAAAAGCCAGCAAAGACCCTCACTCAATCACCATTTAACAACTAAACACTTTGATTAACACAACACAGCTGAACATGCAACAAAAAAGGCAGAAAAACACCCCCAAAAACTCATGCAACTCGGCTGAAGCTATGCTGCGTTTTCTTTTATTGCAACTTTCAGGGTTTCTGATGCAGTTCAAACGCAAGGAACAACTTAGACAACAAAGGTTTGGACAAGATTATCAAACATTCTTTCCACTTTTTAATCATAAAACTCTTATGTGTAAACACAACAATTCAAGGAAAGAGAGCATGCAAATCTGGAAAATTTTCTCTGCAGCATTCTACAATTTTTCAGCCACGGCATTTCCTCATCATGCAAACCAGATTTTTAAGTCAAATACAAAGCTTTGATTAGATATTTCTCAAACCAACATCTTAACTCTAACTAATCAACAAGCTGCTTAACTCAACTCCAAACAAACAAAAACAATGAAAGAGCTAATGCATTACAGAAAATCTGGACAGACATTCATGTAGAATGCTTTGGCAATCTGAAATCCACTTTCCAACTCAAATATTTTAGATGTTTAAACGCTCAAACTCAACACCCAACCTTCCATTTCCTCCCTTCAAAACACAATTAAACATGCAGCTGAAGTACAAACTCAGAACGCAGCCATGGAAAGATCAGTAAGAGGAAAAAATGCAGCAAAAGTTTCAGCAAACTAGAAAACTTTCGTCAAACCGAAGCATTCTTAGCTTCTGTAATTTTCAGATGAAGACTTTCTGCAATTCGGCACCTTGCCAAACCAGCTCTCAAGCATAATCAAGTCCAAACACAAGGCTTTAAACTAGGCAGCAAGCTATCATCCAAACAAATAGAAAAAAAAACTGAGCAAAATCCAGTGCAAACACAAATAAAATACGTTCAGCAAGTTGAAAATCTGGAACATATAAAACTGATTTGGCAAGTTGAAATGCATTTTCCAGCAAGTGCTTGGGCATGAATCCGAATTTACCTCGGCTGAATCATTGTGTTAAGTACCCAAAACTAACATGCAAGGCTACTTAATGAAATTACTATCATTTCTAGTTCAGATCAAGTTCGGACAGCTACTATAAACATCCACAAATCCAGAATTTTGTTCAACCATTCTCGGATGATCTTGCATGCAGCAAATTCTTTTGTTTCATCTTTATTTCTTGCTTAGCCGACTGATTATCCTCATGCAAGACTTAATCATCTGATTTTTACTTAGCTAATTACATTTATGAGCTCAGATTGTCACAAATAAACAGATTAAAGACTGCATTTCCTGAACAGGCTCTCGGCACAACCATCTCCGTCAAAATCAGATTTCTTATCCCTTGATTTCATCGTCCAAGTGCTTAACCATCACATGCAAGCTCTTAAACAATCTCATCTATCTCTAATTAGCTAGTCTAGGACCAGAGTTTACCTCGGTTTGAAGCTTAGCTCATGCAACAAGAAACTGCAAATTTTTTCTTTCTCGGCTCACTCTCGGTCGGCACAGGATTGCAGCCTGCCAACTCCCTCTCTTGCTCAAGCTTGCACACGGAATGAAGGAAATGGTAACTCTCGGCCTTTTCACCAGCTCACGGATGGGATGAAGAAGGCTGCGAGTCACTCTCTCTTTTCTTTCTAGTCTACGGTCAGAAGGTGAAGGAAACTCAACTCTCACTCTCTCGATTTTGTGCAGAATGCAGCTCCCTCTACCTCTCTGGTTTTCTCTCTTCGATGGTTCCAAGGCAGAGGGTATTGTTGTGGTTGAGGTGAGCTAGTGGAGAGAATTCGTGGTTTAAGGGTAGTGGAGTGTTTGAAAGGAAATGGTGAGTGGTGACTGAGATGTCATCCGGCAGAATTGGAGATATATATATATATTTTTTTTTTGAAACAAACAAAATTGATAATAATAAAAAGAAATAACCAAAACAAAATAATTAACATTTGATGAAAAATAAACTAGAACAATAGAATGCAATTTCCATTTCTTTTCCATTTCCCATTTTCATCGTTTTTCTCTTTTTTTTTTTCTTCTTTTTTTTCAAAATAACTTAACAAAAATAAACAAAATGCCAAAAGATTGAATTTAGAAGACATAAAACATATTTTGTGGGCAATTTTCTTTTTTTCTTTTTTCTTTTCTCTCCTCTTTTCTTTTCACTTTCTCATTTTCATTCATTTTCCAAGAGATTCTATGCTAACAACTTAAAAATAAAAATAAAACTAAAAATCGAATAAAACTAAAATGAAAAAATTAAAAATAAACAGCAAATGAAATTACACCAAAATTTGGTGTCTACAGTTTGCCCCTCTTTGTCTGAGTTTTGAAAAAACTTGAGACAAAGAAGTAGACACCAAATACTTACCTGTGTTATTCGGCTGCAATGGACGCTTCTGAAATGAGGATCGACCTCTTTAACATTTTTTTTTTTGATTTTTTTTTTTTTTTTTGAAATGGGATTGACCCAAACAGGAAATTAAAACGGGACTGACCCGAGCAGAAATTTAAAATTGGGACTGACTAGAGAAGGAAATTCAAATCATGGGACTGGCCCGAACAAGCTTTAATCGCGGGACTGACCCGAATAAGCTTTGAATCGTGGGACTGACCCGAATAATATTTGAATCATGGGACTGACCGAATGAGCTTTTGAATCGTGGGACTGACCCGAATGAGCTTTTGATCGAGGGACTGACCCGAAAATGCTTTTGATCGAGGGACTGACCGAAAATGCTTTTGATCGAGACTGACCCGATGAGCTTTTGATCGAGGGACTGACCCGAAAATGCTTTTGATCGAGGGACTGACCCGAAAATGCTTTTGATCGAGGGACTGACCCGAAAATGTTTTTGGTCATGGGACTGACCCGAAAATGCTTTTGATCATGGGACTGACCCGAAAATGCTCTTGATCATGGGACTGACCCGAATAAGCCCTTGATCATGGGACTGACCCGAATAAGCTCTTGATCGTGGGACCGACCCGTATAAGCCCTTGATCATGGGACTGACCCGAAAATGCTTTTGATCGTGGGACTGACCCGTATAAGCCCTTGATCATGGGACTGACCCGAAAATGCTTTTGATCGTGGGACTGACCCGAAAATGCTCTTGATCGCGGGACTGACCCGAAAATGCTTTCGATCGTGGGACTGACCCGAAAATGCTTTTGATCATGGGACTGACCCGAAAATGCTCTTGATCATGGGACTGACCCGAATAAGCCCTTGAAGTCATGGAAAATTCCAGTATACTTACCTGAAAATAGCTCAAAATTTTGCCGCAGTAGAGATTTAGTCTTTGCATCTGCTCCTATAGTTGATTCCACATTGCCATGTTGTTGCATCTTTTGAGTAAATTTGCTCGTGACACTTCCGACCCGTCTTTGTTCACTGGAGACTCTTTTCCGATACTTGCCCCAGTGCGAAGGGAGACTGTTTTTATGCACGAAACTTTTCCTGCAAAAGAAAACAAAATAAACAAAAAAAAAAAACAAAGAAAAATGCCACCATCATTTGAGTCGTTTGCCCTTGAGAATCGTGTAAACATGAGTCTTTTGATGCCTTCGCCAACTTTTGCTGCGGCATCTGACTTAGTTAGATTTGTCGCTTCCAAACGTCACTGCTTTTCCCACACTGACCGGGTATGCATTTTGCCATATTGTGAAGCCTACGTACCTAGCTTTGTTGAACCTTAACCCCTTTTAAGAAATGATTGCGTCCAAGTATGCTTTGAATAAACCGCGGGGGTTGTTATTCACCAAAATTCGATTGACCCAAAAATGATGCATGCAAAGTAGCTTCACACGTCATGCATGAATGAAAAAGAATGCAAAACACGACCAATTGTGCTTAATCCTACAAAATGCCATGAATACAAGCAATTGAGGAAAAATGAGTTTCATCAGAATGTATTTGCAAAAGAATATTTTACAAAAAATGACACAACTTTGGCCAACAGATGTTATGTTCAAATCTCTGGATATCTTTATTCTGGAATCCAACATTGGTAGAAGGATGACAAAAAATGAGGAGAAATCCAAATGAACCAGGTCGCCAGCCGTTCCTCCTCGTGCTCGCATGCTGCAAAAAACCTACCTTGGTGCCCTTTCGGGTTTTCACCAAGGTTGCCCCCCCTTTTTTGTTTTGTTTTGCCTTTTCTCTTTTTTTTTCCTTTTTTTTTTCTTTTGAGGTGCCCTTTGGGTTTTTACCTAAGGAAGCAATGGAAAAGCTCAACCATAATCGCCTCAGGAGTATGAGTTAAAGATTTCTGACATCAGTAAAATGCACTTCCCTTGTAAGATTAAGCGAAGGCATTATGGACATCACTTGTCAGTTGATTAGCAAACTTTTCAATAGAAATACAGCAAGTGACGAAAGCCAGGACTTTGGGCTTTTGTAATGGGGTCAGGTGGGGTATTTCAAGAAAAGTTAAGGCTTGAAAACAATTTGCTCTTATGAGAGGTGAAATAACCTGAGATTACATCATTTGAAATCATCTTCAATTTCGAACGAAACTGAGGGAAATTTGCCCCAGTTCGATTGAATTCTCTCTCCTTGCATTTTCATTGCATTTTCCTCACTTTTTGCATTTTTCTTCAAAGCTAAATTTGCCTCGGTGTGGGGTTTATTGTCTTCCATCTTTCTTTCAAAGATAAATTTGCCCCAGTGTGGGGTTTTACCTTTTCTTTCTGATCGTCTCTGTTCACAATGAATTTGCCCCAGTGTGGGGCTTGCAATCCTCAGGGGCTGCCAAACGAAAAAATTATTGTTCTGATAGCTCAAAAGGGATGACTAGGGATGAAATGTTTTGATTGGAAAAGAAGATGGCCTGACTTTTGTTTCGCCCCTTGCATGATTTCCAAAAGAAATTTGCATAATCAGAAATAAAACTTCTTACACATGTCTGAGTTGATAGGTTGAGAGACTGTTTGTCCGTCCATCTCTTCAAGGATAAGTGCTCCACTCGGTAGCACCTTTTTGAATGACAAATGGCCTTACCAGTTTAGGCCAAATTCGTCTTTGATTTCATCTTGCATTGGCAAATCTCGCTTTAATTCTTTGTCCTTCTTCTCTAAAGGACCGGTGGCGGACCTTTTAGTTATGAACACAGGCCATACGACATTCAACTGCTTTTCATCCATCAAAATCAATCGTCGGTGACGCTGCTTTAACCAATCAGCTTAGAACTTGGCAGAGGAGGGATTTCTTGATGAAAGGCTTTCTTAACGAAAAGATTTTCAATGAAGAGCTTTCTTAATGAAGGGATTTTTCAATGAAGGATTTTTAATGAAGGGATTTTTGGCCTTCTCAAAGAAGGGATTTTTCAACGAAGGGATTTCTGGCCTTCTCAAAGAAGGGATTTTTCAACGAAGGGATTTCTGACCTTCTCAAAGAAGGGATTTTTCAACGAATCAATGAAGGGATTTCTTAATGAAGGGATTTTTAGATGAATGGTATTATCGGAATCCAGAACAGTGATATTCAAAGGGTCAAATAATTTCATCTTTGGCCATTTAAAAGAATTAAAATTCAGGACAATAATCAAATAAACAAATTGTGCATTTAATGGAAAAACTAATCAAAGCGAAAACAAGACAAAAACTTAATTGCGAAAGATGTTTTCATGAAGCTATTCACATATGCAAGAAATGGTTTTTGTGAACTTCAGTAAATAACAACCCCTAGATTTACCGAAATTCCCTTCGAGAGGGAAGATACTCGGCCATCCAAATTGTGCAAAGCTCCTTCAGGATTTTCAAATTTCGTCGTTGGAGGTGGATGCCTCGAAGGTGTCCTGGTGTTCAGGAAAAGGATTTGTACTTATGATCGGCCCTTGTTCACCTCTTTTCCTTAGCACTATTTCTCCTGCCTCGATCATGTCTTGGACTTTGTGCTTAAGTGCCCTGCAATCGGCGGTTGAGTGGCCAGGTACTCCCGAATGATAGGCACAAATAGCATGTGGATTGTACCCAGCAGGCATGCCATGAAGGTAAGTTGGAGGGGGAATCACGCCTATTTTGTTGGCAACCTTCAATTGCTCATACAATTGGTCCAAAGGCCTGCCTAGGTTGGTGAAGGTTCGGGTACGGCTTTGATTGTAGGTTTCAGTGGGTCGGGGATAGTTGTAGGTGGGTCTATTTGGTGGGGGAAATCTTTGGTGGTAAGGAGGCCGAGGACGAGCTTGTTGAAAGCTTGGTTGAGATATTTGGAAAGGGGTTGTAGGCGGGTTGGCATAATTTGGGCGAGGTCGAGGATGAGTGATATTGGTGTGGTAAACAGGATGAGGATTTAAGTAGTAGGGGTAAGGGTTTGAGTAAGTAGGGTATTGTCGAGGTCTGGGTCTTGGGACAGGGTTTTGATTCCAGGTGAAGGCAGTTTCCCCCTCTTTCTTTTTAAATTGCGGGTTCTTCTCACTAGTCCCCTGTCCTTGCAAAGCATCCAACTGGGATTTGAGGGCAGAGACATTAACAATCTTCCCAACTTTCACGAAGTCATCGTACTCCTCAAGTTTATTGACAATGGCGGCGAACGAGCATCCAGTCATGCGGAAAATTTCTTCAAAATACGGGGGATCATGTGCTTTAATGAAAGTGCGTATGATTTCGTCCTCAGTCATCGGTGGCTCGACTTTTGCAGCTATTTTCCTCCACCTCTTGGCATAAGTCTTGTGATCCTCGGAGGGTTTTCTTTTTGTTCCTTCCAACGTGGTTCGTGTCGGAGCCAGCTCGCAGTTATACTCATATTGCCTTACAAAAGCATTGGACAAGTCAATCCAGGTTTTTACTTCTTCGGACTTCAAATTTGAGTACCAGTCGAGGGCATCCCCCTCCAGACTTTCCGGGAACAACCTTAGAGGCAGGTTCTCGTCGTCTACAGGCTTTCCCAACTTGTTAGCAAATAGTCGGAGGTGTGTCTTGGGATTACCCGTCCCATCATACTTGTTAAATTTAGGGGTTTTGAACCCTTCAGGCAATTTCACATTGGGAAAAAGGCAAAGCTCATCGTAATCCAGGACTCCTTGCTTGTTCAACCCCTGACTCTTCCTCATAAACTCATCAAAATGATCAAGGCGTTTGAGCAGCTTTATATCAACGGGAGCAAAAGATTCCCTCATTTCTGCCTTGGTTTGAACAGTATGATCTGGCAAGAAAGGCTCGGCAGCAGTGTGATAAAAGGTATGTGGCTCAGGTGGTATATTTGAAGTGATTTGGGGTGGTGAACCTCGCGTGTGAGTAAGAAAAAATGAAGGATGAGGAGGGTAAGTGTATGGCAAATTTGTGGTGGGATAGGTGAAAGTTTCTTCGGGTGCAATAGGAAATGATGGAGTAACAGTGGTATGGGCCGAAGGTAGGACAAACGGCTCTTGCTCAGGCTGTCTGGCGGGTACAGGTTCGGGTTGAACTCCGCTGCTAATTAGCTCATCATTCAACTTCCTTTGGGCGGCCATCTCAGACGCCATCTCTCCAAACTTGGTAAGCATCTCAGTCAACTGAATCCCCAAACTTGCAGTCTCGGGTTGAGCGGTAGTAGCAGACCTATCTGACTGTTCCGGTTGTGAACTCATGTTTACACGACTCCTCTGGGCTTGACTACGGGATCGCGTTATGATGGGGCTTCGACGAGAAGCTATATTTAAATATTACCTGAGAAATTTTGAAAGATTGCCTTTAGATTTAACCCTCGCTTAGTTATTCCAATAAAAACAAAGAAAAAGAAAAGAAAAAACAAGAGTTAGTAGATATTCAGAAAATTCGGATGCATGTCCTATGGGGGAACCCTTTTGTGCCAAGGGTAGGCCTAGCATGAAAATGCAGTCCTCCAGAGCAGGCACTATACAATACCTGATGGATCCGATCGACTGATCGTGTGAGGAATGATTTGAAAATTTTGGCCACTTGGAGTGAGAAGAGACATTTGCCCTAAAACATGAGGACGAAGTCGGAACGGATTGCTTGCTTTGATCTACACATAAAATGATTTGTGAAAGGGATTGCCATGTCTCGATTAATTTATTCAATGAACCCTAAAGGGGAAAAAGCGAGTCAAATGGATAAAATTGGTGATTTATTCAAAATCGACCGATTTACCTAAAAATAGGTAAGCTGGATAACATTGACGATTTATTCAAAATTGATCGAATAGATAGACTTGGTCAACTGAATTGAATGAAATTGATGATCTCTTCAAAATCAACTTGATTTCGCCCTAAAAATGGGTAAATTGGCCAAAGAGATGAAATGGAGTTAATGATTTATTTTAAAAATCGGCCAAATCCCTAAAAGGGTAAATTGGTCAAATGAATTGGATGAAATGAATTTATTCAAAAATGATTAGATTGAACTAAAATTGAATGAATTGACAAAAATGGATTGGATAAAATGGATGATTTGTTCAAAAATCGATTGAGTTCTCTACCCATTGGGTAGTTTCAAGAAATCATTACAATGCCTTAGTCTATGAGCCTCCTAAAATCAAGATTTGGCCTCCATTGATTTATCGTCTCAATAGTGAAGAATTATTTGGGTTTCTTCAAATTAATGTCCTTTACGCAAGGGATTTTTACCAATTTTGATAAAGTGGCCAAAAGGTGATTATTAGACGCTCATATTCCAAAGATCGCTCTATGAAAATGATCGGATCCTACCTTACCTTGTGCACTACCCCTTTGGATGATACAAAAAATGTAAACGTGCAAGTCTCCTTGGATTAAGTATCCGAGACATATGGTGGCTTATTCCTAAACACGGGATCCCCTAAATGGCATTCCCTTCCTAGGGTGGATGCGTGATGCCAGTTTATTAAAAGCAGTAAGATATGCAATTTGAAATGAGACATGACCTAAGGAACCCTTTATCTGCCAGGGTAGGCCTAAAATGGTATGGCATTATTAATTTATGAACGAAATAGATATACCACAATTTTTAAACATGCAATAGCCTATCTATAAGGGTATGTCCTAAAAGAAGGTCATGCCCGACCTCTTATTTCCTAACGTTTGTGAATGCAAAGGCAAGAGACAAGGAAAGTTAGTTCAACACATAATCACATAACACGTTGGACAATTAAATGATATAAAAAGTAGGAAAAGTAAATAAGGAAAAGGGTGGGATCCCTCCCCTCGTGAATGGTGTCCCTACTAGGGCAAGGCAGACTCTACCCTAGGTGAACTATATGGATGCATGCGGTTGGGGTTCACTAATGCATCTAGACTCGATAAGCTCAGGTCCCCAAGCCTTCAGACTCGTGGCCAAGGGTCATCAATCCCAAGGCCCTTTGTCGGTGGCTCGAGCGATTCCCCAAACACCGCTACGCACACGTCGTGTTACGGCTGCATGTTTGAGTGAATCTATAAAAAACCCTCAACCTTCGACTAAAAACTAAAGGCTATCAACCCAAAGTTTAAAGCGGAAGATTGAGTGACCCATTGGATCGTGCTACGCACACGTCGTGTCACGATCACACGTCCAAGTGGGTCTCCTAATCCTAATAGGGTGGAGTGGCGTGACAAGCCACTAAAAAGAAAATAAAGAGGGATGAATAATAAAGCGTATGCGCGTATGATAGTATACGTTTTGGAGGGGAGGGATCGAGAACCAACGCGTGGCTCTAAGGGTGACACACCCCCCCCCAAAATGCAAATGCAAAGCGCGAGATAAAGCAAGTACAATCATACATCCAATCATCCAATCATCCAATCATACATACGTGAGTGAGGGAGTAGTTTGATATGCGCGTACGTGGCAAAAAGTCCTAGAAAGGGAAAATGCAATCCTAATATCCAAATGCTATACATAAAAAGGGTAGAAAAAAGGAAAAGAATGGCTAAATCAAATGCTTGGACCCACTTAGGAAGTCCCCAGTGGAGTCGCCAACTGTCGCGCCCCACTTTTTTTGGAAAAAATAAAATAATTGTTTTTTTGTTGAATTTTATTGATTTGGGAAAAATGAATTTTGTTGATAAAAACAAAAATGGGTCTAAATGGGACTTTTGAAAATGCGACGATTTGACCCAAGAAAAATAGTTCAAAAAGGGTTTTTATATGAAAAATGGAGTCGCCACTTGGTATAGAGTTAGGGTGTACCAAGTCACCCAAAAAATGAAATTTTTAAAGAAAAAAAAGTAAGAAAACCCTTTTTAAACGACTCCTAGTCCACGTAAAACAAAGAAAAAGGTTCGGGAGTCACATTTGACGAAGGGGAAGGCAAGGATAAAAATCCAAGGCACCCCTTCGACCTAACCAAGGCTAGTTGCGTGATTTAACCCTTATTTTCCTATATTTTCTACCCAAAGTATGTATTGCAAATTGGATTTGACTAATGAATGAGAAATGCAATCCTAAATCTAAGAAATGTTTCTTATGAGGCTTTTGGTCCCATTCACACGAGTCGTGACGGCCAATAAGGAAAGTCCTCATAGAAAATCATGAATGATGCAAATGAGGACTCAAATGAGAGTGTAAGTGTGCAAAGTGTAGAAAAAAGTGCATGTGTGCAATTTGAAAGTGTTTGTGTGCAAATGAATAAAAATATAAATGCTCGTGTGCAAGTGAATGAAAATAGTAAATATATAAGTAAAATAGGTGCAATGTGTGAAGTGAAAAGCAAAGAAAGTGAATAAGTGTGTGAATATGACATGTGGATTTAAAATATATAATTAGTGAGGAAAATAGTGAGAAAATGATATGAAAATGCATGAACTTAGAGGAATGCATCAGGTCGGGTACGGGAATGACCTCTAGTTTTTGTGATTTTAATTTTCCCTTTGATTAGAAGGAAAAACTAGCGTGCAAAGGCTATTTTGAAGCCACACTCGCTCGTTTCCCTTACCCAAGGGGGTTTCTCAGGCAAATGGACCCTATAACTAGCATGAAATGCAAAGGCCTAAAATGAAGGGAAAGGGAATCGGGGGCATGCAAAAAATGACAAAACTAAAAAGAATGCATGACATGTAATGAACATACAAACATGTACTAACGAGGGGAAATCCCTAAGGGTCTAGCGTTGGACTAGCCCATTCTATGAATTCCGACTAGCGTTGGACTAGTGGAAACGTACATTCATCCATTCCATTCATCTACACTACAGAAAGCTAGTAGACATGCCAAACGCTCATAAACACGTAGCACGTAACACTTAACATGCTCGACTAGATGCAAAACCTAATAAAGCAAGTAACACGTAACACATAGGCATGCAACCAAACTAATGAACTTATTACATTCACTAATTAAAACAAAAGGGGAAGGGGAAAATGGACCAAATTGCTCGCCAAAGCCCTATCTATTACAAGCCAAGAGGTGTACACATACCCCATTAAAAGAATAACTTCATGAAAATGAAAGTAAATGACATAAGTAAAAGGAATTAAGAAAAAACTAGGAAAGCAAAGTAGGCATGCAATTCACTTAACACGTTGGGTCACATAGGAGAGAAACAAAAGGGATAAAAGAAATTATACCGCCCCTTTGAATGGTGTCCAAATGAAAGAAAAATGGCTTCAAAACAATAAAAAGGTCAAGGTACCTCAAATAGTAAAGTATAACAAAGTCACCAAATCTCTCCTAATTGCAATTTAAATGAAATCAAATAATGCATAAGTTTCAGGAAAAGGACCCACCAAGGACCCAATTACCAATTAAAGACCCAATTGCAAACCTTAGTCAACCATTCGAATTCAATCGAAACATTTAAGCACTCCAAAGGTCTCAAGAGCCAAGAAAAGGTCAAACAACCAATTTATTTAGGGAAATTAAAAAATAGGCAAACACGAGCTCATTCGGTCATAAAACCCCTAAAGTCATGACTTAAGTGCAATTGACAAAGCATGGTAGTTAATTGAAACAAAACAAGCCATGAAGTTGCACAAATTAAAATTGCCAAGGACCAAATTGATGAAATTATTTAATTGATTGGGTTCTAGTGGAACAAGGAGAGACTTGGGGGGGGCCAAAGTGCAAATTTTTGAAAGTTCCATGCATGCAAATCACGTAGAAGAAGAATTTCTGCAACAAACAATTTCTGCAATGCCAAACCAGCTGCACTTCTTCATAATTTGTGAACTTCCTTAGGCTTTTAGACCAAAACAAATGCAGTTCGCACAAAATAACAAAACACCACTTGATCTACCCACTTTATAATGCAACAAAACAATCAATCAAACAAAAAGAGCCTGCAAAAATGATGAAGCAAATTTTCTGCTGCAACATTCATCCAGAATTTTTCCTTTTTGCAACTTTAAACTCTCAACTGCAGGTTTCATAGAAAACTTCAAACAAAAGCCAGCAAAGACCCTCACTCAATCACCATTTAACAACTAAACACTTTGATTAACACAACACAGCTGAACATGCAACAAAAAAGGCAGAAAAACACCCCCAAAAACTCATGCAACTCGGCTGAAGCTATGCTGCGTTTTCTTTTATTGCAACTTTCAGGGTTTCTGATGCAGTTCAAACGCAAGGAACAACTTAGACAACAAAGGTTTGGACAAGATTATCAAACATTCTTTCCACTTTTTAATCATAAAACTCTTATGTGTAAACACAACAATTCAAGGAAAGAGAGCATGCAAATCTGGAAAATTTTCTCTGCAGCATTCTACAATTTTTCAGCCACGGCATTTCCTCATCATGCAAACCAGATTTTTAAGTCAAATACAAAGCTTTGATTAGATATTTCTCAAACCAACATCTTAACTCTAACTAATCAACAAGCTGCTTAACTCAACTCCAAACAAACAAAAACAATGAAAGAGCTAATGCATTACAGAAAATCTGGACAGACATTCATGTAGAATGCTTTGGCAATCTGAAATCCACTTTCCAACTCAAATATTTTAGATGTTTAAACGCTCAAACTCAACACCCAACCTTCCATTTCCTCCCTTCAAAACACAATTAAACATGCAGCTGAAGTACAAACTCAGAACGCAGCCATGGAAAGATCAGTAAGAGGAAAAAATGCAGCAAAAGTTTCAGCAAACTAGAAAACTTTCGTCAAACCGAAGCATTCTTAGCTTCTGTAATTTTCAGATGAAGACTTTCTGCAATTCGGCACCTTGCCAAACCAGCTCTCAAGCATAATCAAGTCCAAACACAAGGCTTTAAACTAGGCAGCAAGCTATCATCCAAACAAATAGAAAAAAAAACTGAGCAAAATCCAGTGCAAACACAAATAAAATACGTTCAGCAAGTTGAAAATCTGGAACATATAAAACTGATTTGGCAAGTTGAAATGCATTTTCCAGCAAGTGCTTGGGCATGAATCCGAATTTACCTCGGCTGAATCATTGTGTTAAGTACCCAAAACTAACATGCAAGGCTACTTAATGAAATTACTATCATTTCTAGTTCAGATCAAGTTCGGACAGCTACTATAAACATCCACAAATCCAGAATTTTGTTCAACCATTCTCGGATGATCTTGCATGCAGCAAATTCTTTTGTTTCATCTTTATTTCTTGCTTAGCCGACTGATTATCCTCATGCAAGACTTAATCATCTGATTTTTACTTAGCTAATTACATTTATGAGCTCAGATTGTCACAAATAAACAGATTAAAGACTGCATTTCCTGAACAGGCTCTCGGCACAACCATCTCCGTCAAAATCAGATTTCTTATCCCTTGATTTCATCGTCCAAGTGCTTAACCATCACATGCAAGCTCTTAAACAATCTCATCTATCTCTAATTAGCTAGTCTAGGACCAGAGTTTACCTCGGTTTGAAGCTTAGCTCATGCAACAAGAAACTGCAAATTTTTTCTTTCTCGGCTCACTCTCGGTCGGCACAGGATTGCAGCCTGCCAACTCCCTCTCTTGCTCAAGCTTGCACACGGAATGAAGGAAATGGTAACTCTCGGCCTTTTCACCAGCTCACGGATGGGATGAAGAAGGCTGCGAGTCACTCTCTCTTTTCTTTCTAGTCTACGGTCAGAAGGTGAAGGAAACTCAACTCTCACTCTCTCGATTTTGTGCAGAATGCAGCTCCCTCTACCTCTCTGGTTTTCTCTCTTCGATGGTTCCAAGGCAGAGGGTATTGTTGTGGTTGAGGTGAGCTAGTGGAGAGAATTCGTGGTTTAAGGGTAGTGGAGTGTTTGAAAGGAAATGGTGAGTGGTGACTGAGATGTCATCCGGCAGAATTGGAGATATATATATATATTTTTTTTTTGAAACAAACAAAATTGATAATAATAAAAAGAAATAACCAAAACAAAATAATTAACATTTGATGAAAAATAAACTAGAACAATAGAATGCAATTTCCATTTCTTTTCCATTTCCCATTTTCATCGTTTTTCTCTTTTTTTTTTTCTTCTTTTTTTTCAAAATAACTTAACAAAAATAAACAAAATGCCAAAAGATTGAATTGAAGACATAAACATATTGGTGGGTCAAATTTTCTTTTTTCTTTTTTCGTTTTCTCTCCTCTTTTTCTTTTCACTTCTCAATTTTCATTCATTTTTCCTTAAGAGATTCTATGCTAACAACTTAAAAAATAAAAATAAAACTAAAAATCGAATAAAACTAAAATGAAAAAATTAAAAATAAACAGCAAATGAAATTACACCAAAATTTGGTGTCTACAGTTTGCCCCTCTTTGTCTGAGTTTTGAAAAAACTTGAGACAAAGAAGTAGACACCAAATACTTACCTGTGTTATTCGGCTGCAATGGACGCTTCTGAAATGAGGATCGACCTCTTTAACACATTTTTTTTTTTGAAATGGGATTGACCCAAACAGGAAATTAAAACGGGACTGACCCGAGCAGAAATTTAAAATTGGGACTGACTAGAGAAGGAAATTCAAATCATGGGACTGGCCCGAACAAGCTTTAATCGCGGGACTGACCCGAATAAGCTTTGAATCGTGGGACTGACCCGAATAATATTTGAATCATGGGACTGACCCGAATGAGCTTTTGAATCGTGGGACTGACCCGAATGAGCTTTTGATCGAGGGACTGACCCGAAAATGCTTTTGATCGAGGGACTGACCCGAAATCTTTGATCGAGGGACTGAACCCGAATGAGCTTTTGATGGAGGGACCTGAACCCGAAAATGAGCTTTTGATCGAGGGACTGACACGAATGACGGCTTTTGGAATCGAGGGACTGGACCGCGAAAATGCTTTTGATCGAGGGACTGACCCGAAATGTTTTTGGTCATGGAGCTGACCCGAAAATGCTTGAATATGGGACTGGACCGAAAAATGTCCTTGATCATGGACGAACCGAATAAGCTTGATCATGGGACTGACCCGAATAAGCTCTTGATCGTGGGACCGACCCGTATAAGCCCTTGATCATGGGACTGACCCGAAAATGCTTTTGATCGTGGGACTGACCCGTATAAGCCCTTGATCATGGGACTGACCCGAAAATGCTTTTGATCGTGGGACTGACCCGAAAATGCTCTTGATCGCGGGACTGACCCGAAAATGCTTTCGATCGTGGGACTGACCCGAAAATGCTTTTGATCATGGGACTGACCCGAAAATGCTCTTGATCATGGGACTGACCCGAATAAGCCCTTGAAGTCATGGAAAATTCCAGTATACTTACCTGAAAATAGCTCAAAATTTTGCCGCAGTAGAGATTTAGTCTTTGCATCTGCTCCTATAGTTGATTCCACATTGCCATGTTGTTGCATCTTTTGAGTAAATTTGCTCGTGACACTTCCGACCCGTCTTTGTTCACTGGAGACTCTTTTCCGATACTTGCCCCAGTGCGAAGGGAGACTGTTTTTATGCACGAAACTTTTCCTGCAAAAGAAAACAAAATAAACAAAAAAAAAAAACAAAGAAAAATGCCACCATCATTTGAGTCGTTTGCCCTTGAGAATCGTGTAAACATGAGTCTTTTGATGCCTTCGCCAACTTTTGCTGCGGCATCTGACTTAGTTAGATTTGTCGCTTCCAAACGTCACTGCTTTTCCCACACTGACCGGGTATGCATTTTGCCATATTGTGAAGCCTACGTACTTAGCTTTGTTGAACCTTAACCCCTTTTAAGAAATGATTGCGTCCAAGTATGCTTTGAATAAACCGCGGGGGTTGTTATTCACCAAAATTCGATTGACCCAAAAATGATGCATGCAAAGTAGCTTCACACGTCATGCATGAATGAAAAAGAGTGCAAAACACGACCAATTGTGCTTAATCCTACAAAATGCCATGAATACAAGCAATTGAGGAAAAATGAGTTTCATCAGAATGTATTTGCAAAAGAATATTTTACAAAAAATGACACAGCTTTGGCCAACAGATGTTATGTTCAAATCTCTGGATATCTTTATTCTGGAATCCAACATTGGTAGAAGGATGACAAAAAATGAGGAGAAATCCAAATGAACCAGGTCGCCAGCCGTTCCTCCTCGTGCTCGCATGCTGCAAAAAACCTACCTTGGTGCCCTTTCGGGTTTTCACCAAGGTTGCCCCACTCTTTTCTGTTTCGTTTTGTCTTTTCTCTTTTTTTCTTTTTTCTTTTTTCTTTTTTTTTTTTCCTTTTTTTTTTCTTTTGAGGTGCCCTTTGGGTTTTTACCTAAGGAAGCAATGGAAAAGCTCAACCATAATCGCCTCAGGAGTATGAGTTAAAGATTTCTGACATCAGTAAAATGCACTTCCCTTGTAAGATTAAGCGAAGGCATTATGGACATCACTTGTCAGTTGATTAGCAAACTTTTCAATAGAAATACAGCAAGTGACGAAAGCCAGGACTTTGGGCTTTTGTAATGGGGTCAGGTGGGGTATTTCAAGAAAAGTTAAGGCTTGAAAACAATTTGCTCTTATGAGAGGTGAAATAACCTGAGATTACATCATTTGAAATCATCTTCAATTTCGAACGAAACTGAGGGAAATTTGCCCCAGTTCGATTGAATTCTCTCTCCTTGCATTTTCATTGCATTTTCCTCACTTTTTGCATTTTTCTTCAAAGCTAAATTTGCCCCGGTGTGGGGTTTATTGTCTTCCATCTTTCTTTCAAAGATAGATTTGCCCCAGTGTGGGGTTTTACCTTTTCTTTCGGATCGTCTCTGTTCACAATGAATTTGCCCCAGTGTGGGGCTTGCAATCCTCAGGGGCTGCCAAACGAAAAAACTATTGTTCTGATAGCTCAAAAGGGATGACTAGGGATGAAATGTTTTGATTGGAAAAGAAGATGGCCTGACTTTTGTTTCGCCCCTTGCATGATTTCCAAAAGAAATTTGCATAATCAGAAATAAAACTTCTTACACATGTCTGAGTTGATAGGTTGAGAGACTGTTTGTCCGTCCATCTCTTCAAGGATAAGTGCTCCACTCGGTAGCACCTTTTTGAATGACAAATGGCCTTACCAGTTTAGGCCAAATTCGTCTTTGATTTCATCTTGCATTGGCAAATCTCGCTTTAACTCTTTGTCCTCCTTCTCTAAAGGCTCGGAGGCGGACCTTTTTTGTTATGAATACAGGCCATACGACATTCAACTGCTTTTCATCCATCAAAATCAATCGTCGGTGACGCTGCTTTAACCAATCAGCTTAGAACTTGGCAGAGGAGGGATTTCTTAATGAAAGGCTTTCTTAACGAAAAG